>NC_142945.1:40863713-40881213 GCF_046866305.1 Octopus bimaculoides | reverse complement strand
ATCATTATTATTATTATTATTGTCATCATCATTATTATTATTTTTCTTTATTTTTCTTCAACAATTCTCCATTTTGAAATAAGAAAGGTTGATAGACAGACAGTTAGATAGATAGATAGGTAGATAGGTAGATAATTGGAGAGATGGAGGGAGGGGAGAAGGTTTTTGTTTTTCTTTTGTGATTTTGTGAGAGTCTGGTGTAAATGAACAGATAAAATTTCACTGAGAAACTTAAGTAAATGTTTATTATTTGTGCAGAATTAAACAAAAAAAAGAGTAATTAAAAATTATTCAAAATAATTGTGAAGTAAATAAACTTCATAATAAATGCGAGCAGTTTCGTCCACCACAGACAAACTCTCAAAAATGAGTAATTTACAAAAAAAAAATAAAAATAAAAAATGAAACTCATTTTTACTCTTTCTTTTTTCACACAATTCTTTTTTTTGGCGGTAAAATTTTTTAACGGATTTTCATTAATTTAAAAAATTTTTAATATGAAAAAAAAAAAAAAAACTGATGAAAAAATTCAATGAAATGATTTGATAAAAACTTTAAAAAATATAATTTTTTTGTTTTATATTTGATGAGAAATGAAAAGAAATGTTCCAGTATTGAATTATTATTATTGTTGATGTTGCTGTTGTTGTTGTTGTTATGGGAAAGAGGCTGAGAATTTTTTTTGGTTTTTCTTCTTTTTTTCATTTTTAATTTAAATAATGTGATTTACTTTACATATGAAACGATAAATAAATAAATGAAACATTTGTTTTTCTTTTTTTTCCTTGTGGTTTGGAGCCCAGCTACTTTCCATCAAATAACGACAAAACAACACTCTCACCCTCATTCTCATTCTCTCTCTCTCTCTCTTTCTTATGCCCTTCCTCTCTATCTTTCATGCACTTCCCCTCTCTCTCACATTCGTTTCTCTCCCTCTTTGTCATACTCTTTCTATCTCCCCCCGCTCTCTCGTACTCTTTCCCTCTCTCTCTCATTCCCTTTCTCTCTTTCAGCATATGACATACATGGCTTTTGAAACAGCCAAATTTAGAACAGCACTCAAAATCTGGCAGAACCCAATCTACAACCAATTAGTTAAGACTTCAACTAAATTAGACAAGTTCTTCAATTTTCAATAACCCATATCAGATACTTACTTTTAGATATACATCACACCCACAAACCAACCTAGTTCTGCTTGGTAAGAACCAAGACCTGGAGACCTGGTAGGGTGAGTTACACAACCTAAGTCTGCATCATAAGTAAAGGGGAGAGGTTTGGGCTCAGATTGATTGGTCAAGCTTAAAGAATCTTTTATATTTATGGTTTCAAGGTCATTATCAGTCGTATAAGAGAGACATATTTGAAATACAACAGATCATACATTTTGAGAAGAACAGTGAAAAAATATGAAGAAAATTTTTTGAATAAGAGAATCTCAGAAAAGAATAATTCTTTGGGAAGCAAAAACAACCTTGGAAATCAAATTGAAGAATGGACTAAATAAAATTGCTCAAGATAGAGAAGGATGGAGGAGTTCACACCAGGACATAATAGTCTTCAAAGAAACTGTATCTTAAACATCAGATATTTTTATACAACACAGAATCAGACTTATTTAACATAACAAATTTGTTTGGATTTTATGAAAATAGCACAGTTGGATATAACTGCTGTCTGACATTATTACAATAGGACATAACTGTTGCCAGACAATATTTCAGTAGGACATGATTATTGTCTATGACAACAGTATAGCAGCATATAGCTGTTGAATACACTACAATAGGACATAAATGTTACCTAACAGTAGTACAGTAGGATATAACTGTTTGACAGCAGTACAACAGGACATAACTATTATATACAGTACAGTAGCACATAAATGTTATCTGACAGTAAGGACATAACTGTCATCTGACGACAATATAGTAGGACATAACAGCTACCTGACAATAGCACAGTAGGACATAACTGTTATTTGACAATAGTACAATAGGACATAACTGTTGTCCATGATAACAATACAATAAGACACAATGGCATTCTTTCATCTTAAATATGGCAAGTGTCAAACTTGTGCCAACTGATTTCCAGACACATGATAACATTCTCAGCAGTTTATGGAATTTAAAAAAAATTTATTTATTGTTTATATATTTTTGTCTCTGCCAAATCAGACTGGAGCCTGGTGTTGCCATCCGGTTTCACCAGTCCTCAGTCAAATCGTCCAACCCATGCTAGCATGGAAAGCGGACGTTAAACGATGATGATGATGATGATGATGTGCTGGAGATTGCTGATCATTCACACAGTGTGTGTGTGTGTGTGTGTGTGTGTGCGTGCGTGTGTGTCAAGGATGACGTCATGTGTCAGGAAATCAGCTGTCACAAGTTTGACACTTGCCATTACTTAAAATACAAGAATGCCAGACACAACAGCTGTCTACGGCAACACTTGAATAATAAATAACTGTTGTCTTCAATACAACAGTTTTGATATCACTTGTTGTCATAAACAACAGGACATAACTGTTATCTGATAATACTGGGTGGATGAATGATGTAAGACAGTAGGTTGTATTCTTTCCTGAGTTTGATTACAAACACATATACATTAGTGCAGAAATGGCTAACTGGTTAAGAAGTTTTGCTTGCAATCACAAGGTCCTGAGTTCAATCCCACAGCATGATACATTTGGTGCTTTCTCCTATATTTTTGGTCAACCAAACCACATGGTAGAAATGAAGTTGATGGAAACTATACGGAAATCCTTCAGATAAGAATTGTACCTGCAATTCAAAGGTCGAAATGCACTGTGTCACACAGTATCACAATTCTGTCCAATGATTGTGTTAAGAGTAGATATGTGTGTGAAATACTCAGTCACATACATGCTACAACAAGATGTTGAATAACTGACAGGGCAGAGGAGTCCTAGACCAAAAGCTTGAAGGTTACTGAGGCTAAGCAGAATATCTGTACCATCAAAAAATGGTTGGGTGTCAACTAGCAAGTGAGCTGCTACTGCAAGGCAGCCTCAATGTCGACTATGCTTGTTGCACTCTTGTACACCACTTGGTACCAGGTGTGGAAGCCCAGAGAGGCAATCTGGTGTGTGTGGTGGGGATGATGCCAACTGCCTTACTTGCCAAGGCATTTTGTTCAAGTGAACAGAACAGTGAACATTGACCTTCGACAGCTAGCCAACAGCTAATGTAATAAATAGGTAGTTCAGTTGGTGAAACTGACAGTGACTCATGACATTATATTTACTTGTCTATCTATCTATCAATCATGCACACACACACACACACACACACACACACACATATGTATAATCTCTCCCTCTTTCTCTCTCAAGACACACACACACACACTTACGTATAAATAGCACTCAACATATTTTAGTTGATTTCAGTTGCATGTATTTAACAATAGTTTGGCTCAGCACCACAGTACTTAAGTTTCGTGAGAACATGTCCATATCATATGGCAGAGAACATGTTCATATCATATCATACATATACATATATGTAAATACACACACACACACACACATACATACACACACACACATGTGCACATATAAACTAAAGAGAAGGGGGCTGCACAGAAGGCAAGAGTCTCACTAGGTCTTCTGCTTCTGCTATTATGTGCCCTCACTGTAACCATGGATTTTATACAAACATTGGTCTAATGAGTCACCCCAGGACCCACAAACACTACAGCTACTTCTCTGGTCGTCATCAGGGACAAAAATATGCACATATACATATATTGCATAAAAATAAAAACGAGTGTTAAAATTGTTTTAAGACAGAGATGGATGGGTGCATACATTGTATTTTGCTGCAATGGAATGCACATGAACCAGTGCAGTGCAGTGCAGTGTCTTAAATATATTGATATTTTCCAGCTCAGCTAAAAGACTTGCAGCATACAAGGCTCTACTGAGTTTGCATAAGATATTTGCCCAATGTGGCATATAGCAGACTTGAACCTAGAAACAGGTGGTTGGGAAGCAAACTTCTTAACCGCATAGCCAAGTCTGCATATGCATGTATGCATATATACATATATAGATATGTGTGTTTGTGAGAGTATATATGTATAGACAGAGGCATACATATTTATAATATATATATATATATATATTTCTTTATTGCCCATATATTATTGCCCATATATATGAGTATTTATTTTTAATATTTACTCATTCTTATATATATATATATATATATATATATATATATATATATAGTTTGGTTATATTCTGTTAAAACACAGTGGCCACAACAGACAGAAAGGATGTGGTCGAAGTCAAAAATTTGAGTTTACAGAACACAGAAACAATATTTATATATCACCTGATGAAGTGCAAGATCTCACAATGCAGGGAAACAGTTACATGACCAAATACCTGCGAATGTGGAGAACTACATTGTGTGGAAACAATTGTAGTGATTACAAATAAATGTTCCTCTGTACTCCTTGTTGACTCCAACTTATTCAATTATATATATTTATACATATAAAGTGTTATATATCATAGTAAATTATATTTTCTTGCTCTTTTGTCTTTATATGTATGTTGAGAGTGTATGTGTAAGTGTGTGTGCATGCGTGAATGTCTAAAGGCTTCTCTTTCAATTATATTCCATGTAAGTGGAAAAACGAATTTAAATATATTAATAAAAAGATATAAGACTAGAAAAAAAGTATGCAGTTCCCGATTTTTTTTTAATGTAAATATATTGATTTTTTTTTTTACATGGAATCTATGTATGTGAGTGATGTGAGTATGTGTGTGTGAATGACTGAGTGCATGTATGAATGGATGGATGTTTGTGTGTGTGTGTGTGTGTGTGTGTGTGTGTGTGTGTGTGTGTGTGTGTGTGTGTGTGTGTGTGTGTGTGTGTGTGTGCGTGCGTGCGTGCGTGTATGTATCTATGAATGAATGTATGCATGCATGTATACATGTGAGTGCGTGTATGTGTGCAGGTGTGGATGTATTTTTGTTTGCATTTGTTGGAATTAAAAATATTTGACGATGAAAGTAATTGAAAGAGAATAAAGAAAGAAAGAAAGAAAGAAAAGAAAGAAAAGAGAGCAGATTCAAGTTGTTATGATTGGCTGGTTATATGTCTGTTGGTTTTTTAAACTTTATGTATGTATGTATGTATGTATGTGTGAACTAGAGATAAATAGATAGAGAAGGAAAGAGGAAGAAAGAAATAAAGGACATGTATATATCTGTGTGTGTAAAACGAGAGAGAAAACTATATTGTACAACGAACATTTTAAGTCAACAAAGACTAGATGTGGACTAAATCTAATTAACTAATCATTTTTATTTTAATTAAACTTACAACTAGTTCATTATTTTTGTTCTTCTTTTAGCAAGGGGACATAGTTGTACCCCACATACAAAGGGTATCAGTAATATAAGCTGTTTCATTCAATTGACAATATTCATTCCTTCTTTAATGCCCTGAAACTTATGCCTCCCCAAAATATAAAAGGTGAGACGGTGGTGGTGGTGGTGGTGGTGGTGGTGGTGATGGTTTGTGTATTGTAAAAATTCTTTCTACTATAGGCATAAAATCTGAAATTTTAGGAACGGGGATAGTCAAATACATTGACTGTGGTTTTCATTTTCTTTCATGTATAGTGCATCAAAGATTACATTAGTCATTGTAGCAGGCTTATCAAACATATAAAGCAGGCATGGTCAACTTCTTTTGAGAAGCAGATCACAATGAGACATGGCTCATCAACAGGTGGGCTGCACTCCTAGAGAAAAATTCAAGGTAGTTTTCCGTTAGGTGTGCCGTTGAGAAAGTCTTGTGGGCTGCAGTTGGCCCATGACTGACGTAAAGTTTTCTTCATAGACTCATGTGATTGCTGTTGCTGTTGAAGGTAAGTTGCTTTTGTTTAGCTTCTTGAGTAGACAGTCCCATGGCATGGAAATAGCTAAGAGAACAAAGCACTCAAGTGTTTATTGCTAAAGACGTAATAGTTCTTTTGTTTGTGTTTTAGCTGGTGTTGCATTTGTATTTGTTTAAATATTTCTTGCCTATTTCCTGATAATAGAAGAACTATCAGAAACCAATGAAGACATCCATCCACAGGACAATCGAGGGCTATACAGCAAGGAATTTAACATGCAATGGAGCATTACATTCACACTAGCCATCACAGATAGACCATTTTCAGAAACAGAACCATCATCATTTATATGTTTGCTTTTTCCATGAATTAGGTTTTTAAGGTAATATTCTATGGTTGGATGCCCTTCCTGATGTCAACCAGTACATGTTTTCAAGTTAGGTACTTTAATACATGTCTTTGTATGTCAAACCACTAAACTGTAGGATTTTTTTGTTTATGTGAAATGTAAACAGTGTCACTTCTGCCCAAGCAGAACATGCTGAGACAAACACACGTATGTGCATGTATAGATGGATAGGTAGAAAGATAGATGTATATATATACAACAAAATTTCATACAGTTTCCATCTAACAATTTTCACTCACAAGGCATTGGTCAACCCAAGGCTATAGCAGATGATAGCCCATGGCTCAATACAATGGAGCTGAATCTAGAAGCATGTGTTTACGAAGTGATCTTTTTCACTATACAGCCAGTCCAATGGTAGGGCAGATAAACCAAATGGTAAACTCTGATCTCTGTCTGAATACCCAGAATGGGATAAACTCCTTTGGGTGTCACAATCAAACTCAAAGTTGTCAGCTAATGACAAATACCCATCAATTTCACAGTATTGCTTCTGATTCTAATAGCAAACTATTCTTACTCTGAAGTTCCCATCAACAGCTAAGTGGTTGCCACTCAAGATCAAAGTACCTTGGTCAAGTGGAGTGTAGCAAGCAAGATGAGGCAAATAAAACACCTTGGCCATTTACTGCATCTGTCTCCATCCTTAGTTGTCTTGATCTGGTCTTGTCACTGGACTGGAGATGGTCACAGACAAGAGAGTGAGGTTGACGGTGTGCAGCTCTTCTTCACTTTAAACAAAGACACAACGTAATTCAACAGTCTTCCTTAAGGAAGGTTAGGTGGTCCTCGTTGTTCCAACGGATGAGCATGATTTGGTCAAAGACACAAAACTCACCGTCAATGACATAGTATGAACCACTAATCTCTAAGTTGGTTCCTATATCATTTGATTAGCTTGGTTATGGTTATAGCCATTCATTTTCCCAAATAAAAGCAGGAAAGAGTTTATTTTCTTTTGTCTTTTTTCCCTTATTGAATTATATCTGAATTTCTATGTTATCTCATTTCTATCCTAGTTGTTGTTGAAGATATTCAGTGTAAAACTAAAGTAATTTCATATTTCCCACTTTATTAATGCAGTCTCTGCTATTCATTATTTTTGTTTTTAAACATATATATTAATTGTAACTTGATTGGTGTATTACATTATATAATCCACCACACACACACACATACACAGTGTCTCTCTATAACCATCATTAGAGCTAATTACATGCTTTCCCTTTAATAAAACAAAGTGGCTGCTAATTAAAAACCACAATCAACAGAACCAACTTTGATGTTTTTGAGAACTTATTTTTTTTGAGATATTTTGTTTTTTTCCTCTCTCTTTCTCTCTCCATAATTTACAATATACAAATGAATTTACTTGTAATTAGATGCTTATTGGGTAATTTAAAGAAAGAAAGAAAAAAAAATTGAGCTAAAACAGTCTCTTTGGCTTTTGTTTAATTGGTATTGGTGTTGCTGATGATGTTGATGATGGTAAGGAAAAGGGACAAAAAGAAGTTTATTTTATGATGTTCAGTATGCACTAACCATGGTAAGATTTCCAATTACTACCATTACTACCATTATTATTATTATCATTATTATTATTAAGGCGGTGAGCTGGCAGAACCGTTAGCATATTGGACAAAAAACTAAATGTGGCATTTTTTCTGGCTTCACATTCTGCGTTCAAATTTTACCGAAGCTGGCTTTGCCTTTCATGCTTTTGGGGTTGATAAACTAAATACCAGTTGAGTACTGGGGTCAATGTATTTCGCTAGCCCCCTCACCCAAAATTTCAGGCCTTGTGCCAATAGTAGAAAGGGTAATTATTATTATTAAGGCAGTGAGCTGGCAGAATTGTTAGCACGGTGGATGAAATACTAAGCGGTATTTCACCTGTCACTACGTACTGAGTTCAAATTCCGCCAAAGTCGACTTTACCTTTCATCCTTTTGGGTTCAGTCAATTGAGTACCAGGCTTTGTGCCTATAGTAGATAGGATTATTATTATTATTGTTACTAAAAAGGGGGCTGGCTGACAGAGTTGTTAGAGCATCAGACAAAATGCATTGTGGTATATATACTGGCTTTTTACATTCTAGGTTGAAATCCTGCTGAGATCAACTTTGCCTTTCGCCCTTCTGAATTCAATAAAATAAAGTCCCAGTAAAGAGCTAGGTTTGATATAATAAATTGTTGCCCTCCCTACAAAGTTATAACCTTCTGCTATAAATTTAGGTGTATAAATAGAGGCTACACATACATACACACGTGTATGAGTGTATAGATATGACTGTATGTGAGTGTGAGTATATGTGTCTTTTTGATTATGTATACGATCATATTTTACTAACTTGTGATATTTATTTAACAAAATGGTCTGCAAGTTTACATTATTATAAATAAATGTTCCCTTTATCCTGCTTTAGTATTCACAGTGAACCATAGACACTCTGTATTTCAGTATCCAGGATAAATCACAGGTACTCCCAATTTCAGTACCAACAATAAATTCTAAATAATCTGTCATTCTCTCTCTCTCTCAAACACAGATGCGCACACTCATATATAAACTATATATATCATCATCATACTTTAATGCCTGTTTTCCATGCTGGCATGGGTTGGACAGTTTGACCAGAGCTGGCAAGCAGAAGAGCTGTACTAGATTCCACTCAGATTTGGCTTCGTTTCTATGCTTGGACACCCTTCCTAATGCCAACCACTTTACAGTGTGTGATGGGTGCTTTTAATGCGGCACCAGCACACACATATTTGTAGATACACACACATGTTGTGTTGTCACTCTGTCGCTTACGACGTTGAGGGTTCCAGTTGATCCGGTCAACGGAACAGCCTGCTCGTGAAATTAACGTGCAAGTGACTGAGCACTCCACAGACACGTGTACCCTTAACGTAGTTCTCGGGGATAATCAGCCTGACACAGTGTGACAAGGCTAACCCTTTGAATTACAGGCACAACAGAAACAGGAAGTGAGAGTGAGAGAAAGTTGTGGTGAAAGAGTACAGCAGGGTTTGCCACCATCCCCTGCAGGAGCCTCGTGGAGCTTTAGGTGTTTTCGCTCAATAAACACTCACAACGCCCGGTCTGGGAATCGAAACCGCGATCCTATGACCGCAAGTCTGCTGCCCTAACTACTGGGCCATTGAGCCTCCACATACACACACATACATATATATGTATGTGTGTGTATGTATGTATGTATGTATGTATGTATGTATGTATGTATGTATGTATATATATTATAGCAATGATAATAAAAGTCTCAAATTTTTGCTCAAAGCCAGCAATAATAATAATAATCCATTCTACGTCAACTCTGGTGTCTCATTTGTATTTATTTCATTGACCCCAAAAGGATAAAATGCAAAGCTGACCTTGCAGAATTTGAACTCAGAATTTAAAGATCAATGAAATGCTGCTACTAAGCATCTTGTCTGGTGTGTGAACGATTCTGTCAACTCATTACATTTAATAATAATAATAATAATAATAATAATAATAATAATAATAATAATAATAATAATAATAATAATAATAATAATAATAATAATAATAATAATAATAATAATAATAATAATAATAATAATAATAATAATAATAATAATAATAATAATAATAATAATAATAATAATAATAATAATAATAATAATAGTAGTAGTAGTAGTAGTAGTAGTAATAATAATAATAATAATAAACCTTTGAAATTTTGGGAGAGGGGACTAGTCAAGTATATCGACCCTAATGTTTCATTGGTGCTTAATTTTATCAACTCCGAAAGGATGAAAGGCAAAGTTGAATTAGGCAGAATTTGAACTCAGAATGTAAGGATGGATGAAATGCTACAAAGCATTTTGCTTAGAGTGCGAACAATAATATTATTTTTAATAATATTAATAATAATCCTCTCTATTATAGGTAGTGCTTAACTGGTACTTATTTTATCAACAGTGAAAGGATGAAAGGTGAGCTGACCTTCACAGAACATGAACACAGAATGTAGACAAAAAAAATGCTGCTAAGCAGTTTGTCCAGTATGCTAATGACTCTGCCAACCCGACATATTAAAAATATAATAGAAATAATGACAAAAACAATACATTGGTAAATAAATAAAGATGTAAGGTTGCTAGTGAGTGCTGAAATCAGTTATTTCTGAAAGATTCAGTCACAAACATTTATGTGGCATCACTGGAATAGGATATCTCTTCTGAGAGATAGTCTTCTGGTTATTCTCCAGTAAATGTTTATTGATCATAACACATACACATAATAAAAAACACATATACACTCACACACACACATACAGTCATATCTATACACTCATACACATGTGTATGTATGTGTATGTATGTGTAGTCTCTATTTATACATCTTATGTAAGTCTGGGACTTTTTCTGAATGTTTTTCTGTATGTTCATGAGTGGATGTATGCATGTTATGATACATATATACATACATATATATGTGTGTGTGTGTATATACATATATACACAAAGCTCATTTTGTGTATTGGTGTGTACAACACACAAGCTCAACTTCCCGTTGCTTCAAATGCAAGTAAAATGAAAACATGATGGTCTGTTATATCTGTGTGTATAAATATACTCACACATGTACACACACATATATTTATACACACACACACACACACACACACATATATAAAATATATACATTTATATATATACACACATATATACATACATATATACATATACATACATATATATATATATATATATATATATATATATATACACACACACACATATGCATCTTACATAATACTTAAATATAAATACATACATACATAAATAAATAGATACATACATTTATATTTATACATATACATACATACATACATATATACACACACACACACATATATATATAAATACACATACTCACACATCTATATATACTTCTTACATACATATATACATAAATATATATATCATCATCATCATCATCATTTAACAGATGTTAGATAATGATGGTGATATATATATATATATATATATATATATATATATATATATATATACACACATATATATATATATACACACATATATATAGATACACATATATATATATATATATATATATATATATATATATATATATATATATATATATACATATATACACACACACACATATATATGTATATACAGACATAAACATATATCCAAGTTTAAGACAAAATGGAATATTTTACCATTTTACCATCGTCCAGTTTGTCTGTCAAATGTTTTCCACAGTTGCTATATAGGCAAAGAAGAATGAAAGGAAAAAAAAAAAAAAAAAGGAATAAAATGATTTACAATCTAAATGATCCCAATTTTATTAATCAAATGATGAATATTTTTTTTTTCTGTCCATGTATGTATGAGATTGCATTTTATTATTACTATTATTATTGTTGTTGCTGTTATATGTTGAAGAAAATAATCATCGGTGAAGATGATAGTCAAACATTATTATGGCATTTGTTGATGCCATCTTGAAGTTTGAGGTGGAATTCTCTGGAATAACTTCCTGAGCAGCAGTATTTATTTATTTTATTTATTTATAAAAGATGAGAGGAATTTGAGAGTCAATGAAATAAATGAGGACAATAAATAAATACATTGAATGAAATTGCTTTTCTTTCTTTCTTTTTTTCTTTCAGATGATAATAATGGTAAAACAAAGGAATAAAAAAAATTAAAAATAAAGTAAAATTCTGTTGTTATTTCAAGGTGACACAAAAAAAAAAATGTGAAGAGCAAAAAAAAAAAAAAAAAAAAAAGTGATTGAGTAATTAACAAAAAAAAAAAGAAATTATAGGGTAGAGGTATGTTTGTGTGTCTTTTTTTTATATATTTCTTTTATTTGGAATGGAAGGGATGGATGAAAAAAAAATAATGAAAAAATTTGATTTAAAATAAAATTATAAAATATATATAAAAGAAAATATGTATTTTTACAGTGAAACAGAGATTGTCCAGACTACCATGACTGTAAATGGTGATGGGAGAAAATTATATATATATATATATATATATATATATATATATATATATATATATATATATATATATTTAGATACATACATATATAATATATATATATACATACATGTATATATAATATATACATACATATATGTATATATATACATATATATATAATATATACATATATATATATATATATATACATATCCAAACATATATATATATATACATACATATATGTACATATACATATATACATACATGTACATATAAATACATATATGTATACATACATACATACATATATATATATATATATATATATAAATGAAATATTCAAACACATATATATATATATATATATATATACACACACACACACACACATATATATGATGTCTGATTGAGACATTTTGAAATAAATATTTATATAATAAATAAAGAAGGTAAAAAATTACAAAATTAAAAAGCATGGGGGGGGGGTGACTTTAAAAATACATTAAACAAAAAAAAACAAGAAGCATAGAGTGATTCAGTAAAAAAAAAAACCGAAAATATATATATACAATAAACAAAATATGAGACAAGGAAAATTAATGTATCAAAAATAATATACTTCTAGTGATGATTGAATTGCTATGAAGAAATTCTACCAGTTTGGTAGAATTTTTTCTGGGTAGAAAACCTGGCTAACAAAATAAATGTATTTTTGTTTATGTTTGTTTTGTTGTTGATGAAAAAGTGTGAAAATTTTTTTTTATTTTGACTGACTGTTCATCCATATTGTTGCTGTTGTTGTTATTGGTTTAGCTCTGTGAGGTCTGCTCTGTCATTGCTGCCCCTCCCTACTAAACCTAGGGCACTGAATCAAACAAAGCATTTGTATTATGTTTCTAATGAATGTCCAATTTCTGTTCTTTATTGCTGGACATTTATTTCTGTTCTTACTAACAATTAACTCTTAAAATATAGAATCCCCCCTCTGCAACACAAGGCCAACCAACTCCTGAAAAACCATTTAGCTGGTTACTGCATAATAATAATAATATAAAACAAGACCTCCTAGCAACTGATATAGAATTCCCCTACAGTCTCCTTGTGGTCCCTATTTGAAAGATAGTGAAAAAATTCATCAAGGGAATCTCAACTGTTACATTGAACTTGTCCTAACAAATTTTAGAAGGGTATAGTTGATTACACTGACCCCCAGTAGTTTACTGCTACTTTATTTTATTAATCATTAGAAAGATCAAAGGAAAAATTGACCTTGGCAGGATTTCAACTCCGAACAAGAAAAAAGAAGTCACACTTAAATACTAGAGCGTATTTAGTTATCTGCCATTCTAAGGATTCTCCCAATCCCTATGTTAAGTGTTTCTAGGAAGGAATATTTCCATAGAACACTACCGTGCCCCCATACACTGCTACCATGCCTATCTGTACCATGTATGTAATGGCTACAGTGCTTATATTGAAAGGGCAGGCTATTAACTTCTGTGGTTTATTCCTACATCTAGGATATATCGAGTAGCTGAGATATCATGTGCATTGGCTAAAATGTTGATGAGACATTTAATTTTGTAGGTAAATAACAAACATCTTCCTCTAAGACTATTCAAGATATATAGTGTTTGTTTGTGTGTGTATGTGTGTGTAAGTGATAGCTTTTAATTTGAAATATTAAAATTCATTTTTGAAGAAATGCAAACAAAATACATATAATTTGAGAACATAGTCATATATTTAAGTTAATGTGTGCATGTATGTATATATATATATATATATATATATATATATATGTATATGTATATATATATATATATACATATATGGATGTATGCATGTATGCATGTATGTATGTATGTGTGTGTGTGTGTGTGTATATATATATATATATATGTATGTATGTATGTATGTATGTATGTATGTATGTATGTATGTATGTATATATAACACAAATATCAATTATTGATTTCATATAGGTGTCACAAGGCCTCTGAATTATAGAGGGACGGGGTGAAAAAAGATTGCATAACATTTAGGTTTTATGTTTTTTCAGAAACATTAGCAATCTAAATGAAGTGAAATGGCTACAACCTGGAGTCAAAAAGTGAGTCATAGACTCAACACACTGAGAGCTCACCTCTACTCTACAATATTCACCACAGATCCACATACAATAATAATAATATAGTGAGAGAATTAAGATGTGTCAGATCTATACTAAAAGATGCCACCACTTTAGAATATAAGACATGTCATATCTATGTTTAAATAGTGCTGTTATTTTAGAATTAAGACATGTCTAATCTATATAGAACAATGTGCTATTGCAATAGAATTTCTGACATGGCAAATCTATATACAATAGTGCTATCTTGATAAGAGTAAAGAGATATATCTATATACAACAGTGCAATCATTGTAGGATTAAGATGTGTCAGATCTTTGTACAGTATTGCTTTATGTTTAGAATTAAAAATATCAGATTTAAACACACAGTATTACTACAGTCATACAATTAAAATATGTCATATCTATATACAATATTGCTATCACCACAGAATTAAGATGCGTCAGATCTACATATAAATATTCCAGCTCTTTTTTTCTTTATAGCTTAAACATGAAATAATTTAAAGGAAGCAGGGCTGGGGGTATAGGAGAGGAATAAGGGCAGGATGGGTTGGGGTGGAGTGACTAAAACATTAGTAATAGGTAGGTCAAAACTGAAAGTATTAATTTTTCATTAAGTCAGTGGTTTAATTTATCAGTTACACCTTATTATTATTATTATTTAATCATTAATATCAGTACACACAGACAAACACACACACACATATTTATATTGAACACAGGTATAACTCATCTCAATTACAGGTATATTTCTTTCTTCAATCATATTTACATTTAAAAAAAAACATATGCACCTTTCCTTTCTTTTAAAAGGTGGTGGAAAGTTTATTGCTAGAGATAGAGAGCAAGCATGAGAGATGGGGAGAGTGTGGGAGAGAAGAGAGAGAGAAGAGAGAGAGAAACTTGGTCACTGCATTTCATAAAAAGAACAAGCAAGCAGGTGATGGTCCATCCATACATGTGGGAAAACTAGTTCAAGATTGCAAACATCTTCACCTGACACAACACTTGCTTCAATAGGACACCTACAGGACTTAATTATCTATTAATGGTTTCAAGTTTTGGCACAAGGCCAGTAATTTCAGGGGAGGAGGGTAAGTTGATTAGATTGGCCCCAGGGCTCTATTAGTAATTATTTTATTGACCCCCCAAAAGGATGAAAGGCAAAGTCAACCTCAGTGGAATTTGAACTCTGAATATAAAGAACCAAGAGTAATGCCACTAAGCAGTTTGCCTGGTGTGCTAATGATTCTGCCAGCTCACTGCCTTACTTAATTATCTAATAATACCAGACGAATTTTTGCAATAGCAACCCACTTCTTCAACTCCATCCATATCCAGCCACTCAAAAAAACATTAATAACATATCAGAATTATATCACTGCTCACTAACAAAAAAAACAAAAAATGGTGTTTCTTTTTTTTTCAATTCCAACAGAGGCCAATGAGTACCAAACACAACCTGAGACTGATGCAACATCAATTACTACACCAGGTTCAAAATCTGTGTGGAGTTGCTGCCAACTACTCCAAATGAGCTGTAAATTGTTAAAACTGCCACATACTAATTGAAGTGTCTAGTTTATTTTGACTTAGTAAGCCACCAGAATGATTGAGAATACAAGACCCAGATTGAAGAAAAAGAAATGGTGTAACCTATTTGGGTTATCACACTACAATCTACAAAACTATAGACTGCAGTAGGGTTCCATGTCATATCAGTGATATGTGTTGAAAGAATCAATTCATTAGTTACACCTGGCAAAAAAACTTTGAGCTGTTCTTAATATACCATTTATTGGTATTGGTCAGTTAAGCTGGTGTGTCTGTACATCTAAATATACATTTAAGTAACTATCTATCTAGCTATATATATATATATATATATATATATATATATATATATATATATATATATAATCAGAATTGCCAGTTGCTGTATTTTATCTAATGAGTGACAGTGGACTGTGACAATATAGTTAGTAACCAAGGGAGATAATTACTTCGTAATTTTTCTTTTAAGAAGCAAATTCTTTTTCAATGAAATTATATGAAATCAATAATTTCAAAATAAATGATTAATTTAAAATAGATAAAATCTCAACCAAAGATAAACTATCCCATTTGAGCTTTTCTTAGAAATGTCAATATTTCCCCAACAATGATGAACAGAATATACAAATTAGAGATCTAAGTTCAAACTGAAATGAAATATTAAAATTTTCTGAATTAAAGAGAAATTAGGACAAACAGTAATAAAAATGCCCAAGATGTGCTGCTTGTCCCAACAGTGATCCTAAGTTTATCAACAAAGGTTCGAGAACTCCCTTAACTTCTTTCATATTCTAACTATTCTATTTCCATTTCAACCAGATCCAGTGTTGATTACTAATTGAGCACCCAAAGTAAGGATATATATATATATATATATATACATACACACACACGCACATATACACACACACACACACACATACACACACACACACACACACACACACACATATATATATATATATATATATATATACACACACATATATATATATACATGCATATACAGATATACATACCTAGATATATATACATACATATATAGATATATATACTTACACACACATATATATATATACATACATACATCTATATACATATATCTATCTATCAATCTGACTATATATATTATCCTCATTGTCAACATCAACATTTTAATACTAAATTTTCCATGTTGGAATAGATTCAACACATCTACTGTAGAACACACCATCAATTTTATGGTCTTTTGTTATCATATAATCTGACCTCAATTTGCTGTGAGCATGTGGCACTTTTACTCTCATCATTCATTCACAATATATATCAATACCTGCACATTTTGGTTGATGCTCTTAATTCCCAGCAACTAATACTTCATTTCTCTATTACACAAACACCCAGTCTCTGGTGTCAGCTAGCATCACATATCAAATATATGACCACCTCAACCACATTTCTCTCCACTCACTGGAGATGGTCGTCTACATTCAATGACCATATCTT
>NC_142945.1:40736814-40856814 GCF_046866305.1 Octopus bimaculoides | reverse complement strand
GCCCTGCAATAGTAAGCACTTGGATATAAATACGTAGGTAAATATCCAGTAGTACATTGGATATTTATTATCCCTTAGATGGTTGCTCAACCTCTAACTCATACAAACACACACACACACACACATGGAAATTATACATACACATTCTGTATATATTTCAATATGGTTGTACTGATGAATGATGCTGTATGTTCATAGTGGTGGTGGTGGTGATGATGATAATGATGATGATGATGACAGTAACTGCAGAGGGGTGGGGTAGGGGAAGAAAGGAATGTGTTATGTTACACAAAAATAACACCACTGGCCCTTTTTTGTTTGTTTTTAATTTCTCTTCCCCATGTCTCCAACATGGTAGTCCCAACATAACTCCCACCCCCTTACCACATCACGGTCCACGACTTCCTTTCCGGTACCAACCCACCACAATTGTCTGAGGCCTCCCGCCCTGTCCTGCCTGGGCACTGAAGCTCGCCCCCCCCACCGTCACCTAACTCTAAAAATTCAAACCTTCATCCTTGAAACCCTTCTACTGTTAAAAAAACCCAATAAACCAATTGCCTTATTAAATAACTGTTTCTTCATGTTACCAATTGATGTTGATGGTGCTGCTGCTGCAATAGTCCTCTTCTTTCCTTCTTTCTTTCTTTACTTTCTTCCCCCTCTCCCCACCACTAAAAACAAAACATTTCATGAAGTCTTACACTTGGTTAACATCCATTCATATTTTTACACAAAATAAACCACACAACACACACATACACATATGCACACACAGACATGCATACAAATAATATAACATAATAATATCTCCATTTGTTTGGTTGTTGTTGCTGTTTTTTTGCTTCTTTTTTTTCCTTTTTTTTTTTGGTATTTTCGCTTAATTATTATTATTATTATTATTATTATTATTATTATCATTATTATTATTATTGTAGTTGTTATTATTTTTCATGTTTTTTGTTTGTTTTTTTTTTATCAGCGGGTGAAAATTCTGACCCTTCATTCATCAATGGCATGTTTATCCTTCTTTCTCCATTTCTTCATTGCAAACACCACAAACGTCACAAACACCACCACACCACCACCACCACCACCACCACCACAAACATCATCACCATTCATCATCATCATCATCATCATCATCATCATCATCATAATTATCAACATTCTAACCATCATCGTCATCATCATCATCAACTTCATCATCGTTACCACCATCGGCATCGTCACCATTTCTCTAACCACTGCTGCTCTTGACACCCATCCATTGTTGTGGCTTCATGGAGCCTTTGTTGCTGTTGTTTTTATTGTTGTCATTGTTGCTGTTGTTGTGTAGCTTCCGTCCATGCTTCAGTACACCTAAATTGCAGATGATAGCTGTACGTCATGGTGATGGTCTCACTGCGAAGAAGCAGATGATGATGATGATGATGATGAAGACCAAGGTGATGATGATGATGAAGGTGATGGCAATGGTTGTTGTTATTGTTCTTGCTGTTGCTGTTGTTTGTTCTTTAGCCCTAGGCTATTCCAGATTGAATACACACAGACACCACACAGGCCTATGATCAAAGGCAAGGTGATAATATTTACTTGTGGCATTGACTGCAATTGTAACAGTGATGATGTTGATTGTAGCAGTGGCAACAGTAATGGTGGTGGTGGTGGTGGTGGTGGTAGTGATGGCGGTCAGGTAGGTTTTTATTTATTTATTTATTTATTTATTTATTCATCATTACTGTTATTATTTTTGTTGGTTGGTTGGTTGGTTGATTGGTTGGTTGGTGTTTAATTTTTGCTGTTCTGGTTTCAAAACAAGCGTTCGGTTTGTAAAAATTAAAAAAAAAAAAAAAAAAAAAATTAAAATTGTTCCTCGCTAGTCTCACCACACTCTATTCTCCATCAAGCATTTTCTTGTTTCAGTTTCTTGATGGTATTCTTCAACGCTTGTCTCTTGTTGCAGAACCACACACGAATTACTTCGCGGTCATAGTTCAAGTTTTCAGAAAGCTCTGTCATCTCAGCACCTGCGAAGTAGAAGGGAAAAGAAATTACAATTCATTTACTTAATTTTACCTGTTTCAGTCATTGCCTTACAAGTTTATATTTTTAGTAACCATAGGTGCAGAAGTGGCTGTGTGGTAAGTAGCTTGCTTACCAACCACATGGTTCCGGGTTCATTCCCACTGCGTGGCACCTTGGGAAAGTGTCTTCTACTATAGCCTCGGGCCGACCAAAGCCTTGTGAGTGGATTTGGTAGACGGAAACTGAAAGAAGCCCATCGTATATATGTATATATATATGTATATGTGTATGTGTGTGTATATGTTTGTGTGTGTGTGTTTGTCCCCCCCAACATCGCTTGACAACCGATGCTGGTGTGTATGCATGCATGTGCGAGCATACAAGGTGGTATCAAAAAGTTCCTGGACTAGTTCTGGAGTGTACCAATAGATGGTAGTGCACAGTTGCATGTGCAGTGAGAACTAGCAGTGACCTTCATGAGGGATGTGCTGAGTGACACCACTGTGTTTACTTTGCAAGTTGAGAGATTTGTGTTTTTGTGATTACGTGTATGTTGTAGTCTGTGATTTTGTCATGGACAGGAATAAAGAGCCAACATGAAATTTTGCGTTAAACTTAGAAAGTCTGCGACAGAGACATGGAACATGCTTTGGCAAGCTTATGGTGACAAGTCAATGGGTCATATGCAATGCATCAAGTGGCATGGGTGCTTCAAATGTGGCAAAACATCCCTGGAAGACGATGAGCTATCTGAAAGACCTGCCATGAGCATCACCTCTGGAAACATGGAGAAAATTCATCAGTTTGTGCATGAGGATCATCGGAGGGCAATCAACAACATTGCTGCCTGCTGACCACTGAGCAGAAAGAACGTTGTGGCAAAGAGTCTGTCAAGATCTCTGTTAGTGTGCTGCTGATGACCCATCCTTCATGTTGAGGATCATTGCCAGTGACTAGAGTTGGGTCTATGGGTGCGACCCTGAAATGAAGCAGGAGTTGTCACAATGGAAGAACCCTTCATCTCTATGACCTAACAAGGCATGACAGAACTGCAGCTCAATCAAAAGCATGATCATTGTTTTTTTACAACATCCACGGTATTGTACATCGAGAATTCATCTCCCACGGCCCGACTGTCAATCAAAAATTCTACAGGGATGTTTTAAAGCATTTGAAAGAAGACATTTGGCAAAAGTGACCAGATCTGTGGAGTGCGAAGAATTGAATTCTTCATGATGACAATGTGCCTTGTCACTGAGCTCTTGCCACTCATGAGTTTCTTGCCAAAAACAACATGGTATCACTGCTGCACCCACTCTATTCACCAGATTTAGCACCTGCAGACTTCCATCTGTTTCCAAGATGAAAATGCAGCTCAAAGATCGCCATTTTAACACCACTGATGAGATCCAGAGGGAATTGCAAGAGGTCTTCAACTCACTTATAGAAAATGACTTCCAGGCTGGATTCCAAAAGTGACAGGAATGCTGGGATTGGTATATTGCTGTGCAAGGTGACTACTTCGAAGAAGATGATGTTAAAACTTAGGTAAATAAGTTATTTTTTATGAAACAGAACTAGTCTGGAAACGTTTTGATACCACAGATATCTTTTTATATATATATTTATATATATATATATATATTGTATATTGATATATACACACACCATGCTCAGAGTGATGACAGCTAAATCTTCAGTTTCTGATGAATAAACTCTATTACACGTATTGAGTGCTTTTTCTCCAAAACCTCTATGTTTATATGTAAATATATATATATATATATATATATATATATATATATATATATATATATATATGTGTGTGTGTGTGTGTGTGTATGTGTGTGTGTGTGTGTGTGTGTTTGTGAGTGTATACATATATACATGTATAAATATATATACATATACTTATTTACACACACACATATATATAAATACTTATATACATACACACACACATGCAACATATATATGTATGTAGAAACATACACACAAATACACCTGTATATATTTATACATGTTTAAAGCTATAAGTATATGTATGCATGCACGCATGCATTCATAAATATATGGATACACAGACACAGACACACACAGACACACACACACACATACACACACTGTTGTCCTGGTACAACTGTACAATTTTACTGCCCTTTGATGCTGCAGAAAATGTTTATCAGCAGTCGTTTATCACCTCGGCTTTCTGCCTCATCTTGTTTGGCAGAGGTTTTATGACAGGAAATCAACAACAACAACAATAACAATTACAACACCACTAACAATAACAACAACTACAACAACAACAATAACACCAGCAGCAGCAGCAGCAGTAGCAGCAACAAAAGCAGAAAAGGGTACTTAAATTGTTTATTAATGTTTCAACAACTAACTAAAAAAAGAAAAAAAAGAAAAAGGAAGAAAATTAGAAATAAATTCAAATAAAGAAAAGAAAAGTGCTTGTGGTATGAAAATAGATTTCAAGAGCTATAGAGAATGTCTTTCAAGAATATTGTAGAAAATATTTAATGTTAGATTTTTGTTAGTGATGGTGGATGGAGTTAGTGATGTGGAGGAGAGAGAGAGATATATATAGATAGATAGATAGATAGATAGAGAGAGAGAGAGAGAGAGAGAGAGAGAGAGAGAGATCAACTCTACAACTAGACAGACATTTCTTTATTTTCACAACAGAGAGAAAAAATAAAAAAAGAAAAGGAAAAAAAGCCATCTCGGAATCGTTTTATGGCATATCAGAAAATGTAGTGTTTCTTTCATCTTTATTCTTTAATGAACCTTATGTGTAAAAATGAATCACCACTGTCATCATCATAATTGTCATCCTCCTTCTTTTTACTCTCCTCTTCCTCCTCCTCCTCATCATTGTCATATTTATCATCTTCACCCTCCCCACCCCCAAGCCATACCACCACCATCACCACAACCACTCCCACCTTCAGCATTATTATTATCATCATTATCATTTTCACCTCACCCCCACCCTATCACTACCATCCATCACCTCCGTTATTATTATCAAGCCCATGATTAATGTGTTTACTTCAGTGTTTCGTGTAGGTTTGGACAGGTTTGTAAACATCATCAGGCCACCCAATTCAATAATGTATTGCCTACTGTCATTTGGTTATGTTTTCCATAAAACCTAAATCTCTTAAATCTAACTAACCAGAACAACACAGACTTTGAATCATCTTTGAGGGTTGAACTCTGTCCTGGCAACAATCAAAGACACTATTTTTAAATCACCCTCTAACTATTTTATTCTAAGTTTTCCTTGACCTTTTTTTTTTCCAGCCCCAGCGACAACAAGAAGCTATTTTACATTTTACTACCACGTGCTTTGTTAAGTCCACCCCTACCGCAATCTCGGTTATTTTCAACAGATTAATTACTTCCAGATATAACAACACCTTCCCCAACTAACGACAACCTTAAACAGCTCACACACCAAATCAGAAATGAAACCCAGCATGAAGAAGTTAAACAAAGAATATACACCAAAGAAATGCGCAAAATGAGCAAACGTTTGCATCTAATGTTAACCAGAAAACAAGCAGTAAAACAGCCAACAAAGTAATTAGTAGTAAACCCTAATTGTCACAGTCCCTGCCACAAACATCCCAAAACAAACAGAAAAAAAAAAAAATGAAATAACATAGGCGCAGGAGTGGCTGTGTGGTAAGTAGCTTGCCTACCAACCGCATGGTTCCTGGTTCAGTCCCACTGCATGGCACCTTCGGCAAGTGCCTTCTACTATAGCCTTGGGCCAACCAAAGCCTTGTGAGTGGATTTGGTAGATGGAAACTGAAAGAAGCCCGTCGTATATATGTATATATATATATATATGTATGCATGTTTGTGTATCTGTGTTTGTTCCCCCACCATCGCTTGACAACCGATGCTGGTGTGTTTACGTCCCCCGTAACTTAGCGGTTCGGCAAAAAGAGACCGATAGAATAAGTACTAGGCATCGAAAGAATAAGTCCTGGGGTCGATTTTCTCGACTAAAGGCGGTGCTCCAGCATGGCCGCAGTCAAATGACTGAAACAAGTAAAAGAGTAAAGAGAGTAAACAAAAACTTACTTTAAAAAAAGATACTTTTTCTAAGCTTAGCCATCAAAAACATAACCATAGAAGATAGAACCACAAAACAAGATTCATAATTTCCATTTTAACAACAACCTTAGTCTCTTCCTTCAATCAGATAGCAGAAACTAGAGGGAGATCCTAAAACTTCAAAACTTCAGGATTTGTCAAAATTAGAAGCACACACCTAAATGAATCATTGTGTTTTCTAATACTGAGTTTGAATTTGCTGGGGTCAACTTTGCCCTACATACTTTTTGGGTTGGTAAAATAAATATCAGTTGAGCACTGGGGTTGATGTAATCGACTTAGCTCTTCTCTGAAATTGCTGGCCTTGTGTCAAAATTAGAACCCAATGTTAACAGTACTGAGGTGGTGAGTTGGCAGAATCATTAGTATGCTGGGCAAAATGCTTTGAAACCAATATTAATAGTACTAAATCTCCTGAATCTAGAAACATGGAAAAAAATCATTCCAACCAAAACAGTATCCATACACTCAACCTCCATAGCTCATAATCCTTGCAAAATACATAGTGGCTTCAATAGTTTCACATACCTCTAACTATCATCAATATCAATAAAACTTTTGGCTTCATACCCTGCTACCTACTACTACACAAAATATCTTACACCTTCATAAGAAAAACACAAAAATTTGGCTTTGAAACTCTCTCTCAAGTGCAAGGTATGTGAGCAGGTCACCATTCAATGAAAACAGATCCAGAATTTAATTTTCAATTTCAGTTACACCTTCTAGCCTGAACCTTCACAACCTTCCTCCACAGCCTCTTATGTAGATTAAATATTCAACCATTCTCCAGATATGCCTGCAGAATTACTCCAACCAAATAACAAATAACTCTGAAAGAAGGCTCCAAAACTATGGTCTTAAACTAGCAGAGTGAGACGAGCAAAATGATGTTGTTACACTACAAGAGTCAACTGTATTTTGTCCTGCATGTTAATGGTTCAGGACAAGACCAGCAAATTTAGGGAAGACGGTGGTTAGTCAATACCGTCAACACAAGTTCTTGACTGGCACTTTATTTTATTAACCTGGCTGCTAGGATGAAAGGCAAAGTTGTCTTCAATGAGATATGAATTTAGAATGTAAACAGCTAGAACAAATACTGCAAAACATTCTTTTAAAAAGCTCTAAGAAATCTGCCAGCTTGCAGCAGCAGCAGCAGCAGCAGCAGCAATAATAATAATAATAATAATAATAATAATAATAATAATAATAATAATAATAATAATAATAATAATAATAATAATAATAATAATAATAATAATAATAATAATAATAATAATGGGGGAGCATCATAGCCATGTGTTGAGAGGAATTCTTTGGGGTTTGAATAATTCAGCTTTCTAAACATGGGTGTTTTGCTCAACATCCTTAAACAAACCTTATTCAGGGACCTTTTGAGCAGGATGGCCTACTCGACCTGAAGAAAATCCTTACTGGGCCCAACCTGCGAGGTCATGTGCTGTTTATCTTGATATGAGATCACCATGTTGTACACACATGGTTGTGATGCATGTACCTGGTGTACCCTTATCAGATGGGTAGTCATGATGGGTATACTGGGCTTCGTATATTTTACCCCAGTGTCACTTTGATGGCATGCACGGCTCTCTCACTCAATAATAATAATAATAATAATAATTATGGTTTCAAATTTTGGCGTAAGGCCCAGCAAGTTTGAAGAATGGAGTAAATAGATTACATCAGATCCAGTGCTCAACTGGTGCATATTTCATCAACTCCCACCAAAAGGATGAAAGGCAATGTCAACTATGGCAGAATTTGAACCCAAGACAGAAACATACAAAATGTTGATAAGCATTTTGACCAATATGCTGATGTTTCTGCCAGCATGCTGCCTTAAAAAACAACAACTAATGCTGCTGCTGCTACTACTATTGAAGAAAAAGAGGGTTTAAAAGCAAACTGTAAGGGAACAAATTAAACCTGGAGATACCTCATGGAACTTCTATTGCGTAAAAAAATGACAAAGAGAAAATAAAGTGAAGAAGTCCTTACCTGATGGATGTGTATTTTTCTCAAAGTGTTGATTTAGTATTTCTAATGCTTGTGGTGTGAAAGATGTGCGTCGTTTTCGCTTCTTAGAAGGCTCACTGCCAATGAATTCAGTCAGATTTTGCACCCCATTTTTGTAACGTTCCTCAGCCTCTGCCATCCATCGTTCGAGAACCGGTTTAATTTTCTGAGCACTTTTTGGAGTGATATCCAGTTTTTCAAACCTTGTGTCAGTCATGATATTGGTGGTAGTGGTAGTGGTGATGATGGTTGTGGTGGTGGGGGTGATGGTTGTGGAGGTGGTGTTGATGGTTGTGGTGATGGTTGTGGTAGTGGTTGTGACATTGATGGTAATGTTAGTAGTGATGGTGGTGATGATGGTGTTGGTGAAATTGGTGTTGGTAGTTTTAATATGGTGGTGGAGGTTGGGGTATTGGTGGTATATGTGATGTTGGTGTGAATAGTGATAGTGTTGATGGTGATAGTGGTGGAAATGATAGAGGTGGTGGTGGTGTTAATGGTAAGTGATATGAAAAAAAGAGAAGAAAAAAAGAGAAAAAGAGACATAAGCACTGTCTGCATATTCATTACTGTAACACAATTAACTTGCATACACACACACACACACACACACACATACATGCAAACACACACATTACACAAATATGTATAACAAATATTACACTTGCATACACACCACAAACATATACAACTCAAGCTCATTGTCAACTGTCACACATGCATAAATATAAAGTGCTAGCTCATTAAATCACTATCACATGGATATATATATATGGATATATATATATATATGAATTAATAAATATATATATATAGAGAGAGAGGGGGAGACATACACACACACACACACCAAGAAGCATAAATATTACCAAGATGATGATAACAATGCTCATTATCACCATCATTATCACCAAATGCTTTATACCCATCATGCTGCAACTTGCATGGGTGGAATAGCAGAATAAAGAGTACTTATCCAAATGCAAATACACACACTCCCACACACACACGCACGTACGCACACACACACACACACACACACACGCGCACACACACACACACATACAAAGCATATTCATGAATGCAGGTCTGGCCATGTGGTTAAGAAGTTTGCTTTGCAATCACAAAGTTCTAGGTTTGATACCACAGCATAACACCCTGAGCATGTGTCTATGGCAATGAGAAGACAAAGTAATCAAAACCAGTTTAGTAAATGGAAAATGTGCAAGCCTGTCATACATACATGTACAGGGGTTGGACAAAATAATGGAAACACCTAACATCATAGCATCATAATTTTGAAATATCTATAAAACTGTCAAAGGCTTGTTTATTTTTGTGTTTTTTGATTTATTATTAGTGTTGCTTAATATGTTTTGCTAAAATTGCTGTTTCTTTTCAGAGAGAAAGAGGTAATTAAAATTCATTAAAATGACAGATCTATCAGACTTTTAAAGCGGTCAAATTGTTGGTGCTCGGATGGCAGGCACCAGCATAATGAAAACAGCCGAAATGTATGGTGTATCAAGAAGTACAGCCTTTGAGAAAGAGGAAGAAACCTCCTTGTCAAAACAAAAGTCTGAGAAAAAACCAAAACTTTCAGATAAGGACCGTCGGACTCTTACGCAAATTTTTAGAAAGGATCACAAAAGTACAGCTCCCAATATTGCTGCAGAGCTTAATGACCACCTTGAGAACTCAGTTTCCACAAAAACTGTTCACCAGGAGCTGCACAAAGCCAGATTTCATGAGAGGGGTGCAATAAGAAAACCACTACTTTCAAAAACAAACGTTGCAAAGCATTTAAAGTGAAGTAAAAACCTACAGAACTGGTCCCTAGAGCAGTGGAAGAATGTTATTTTCTCAGATGAGTCATCCGTTACCTTTTTTCCAACCACCAGCCAAAAGAAGCATTTGACCCAGACTGCCTTCTTCCAACTGTTAAACATGGAGGAGGATCTAGGGGGCTATCACTACAAGAACTGGAGACTGTTTTAGCTGAAGAATGGACAAAAATTGCTTTGAAAACAATTCAAACTTTGTATGAATCCATACCTTGTAGAAGTCAATGTGTAATTACTGCCAAAGGTGGTCCTACCCCATATTAAAATAAATTTGCTTGACATTTTAAGGTGTTTCCATTATTTTGTTCAACTCCTGTATATGTGTGTGTGTGTTTGTGCATACATATATATATATATATATTTATTTATTGTGTCCTTGGGCAGAGGGGTTCCTTTCTTGTGAATCATTAGGTGACTTCACTGCTGCTGGTGCCACATAAAAAGCATCCAGCTCACTCTGTAACATAGCTGGCATTAGGAAGGGCATCCAACTGTAGAAACCATGCCAAAGCAGACAGTAAAGCTCAACTTGCCAGCTCCTATCAAACTGTCCCACCCATGCTGGCATGGAAACAGATTTTAAATGATGATGATGATGATGTGTAAGCAGCCATAGTCAAATGGTTAAGAAATGTGCTCCACAACCATAAAGGTCTCAGATTCATTCCTGTAGATTGAAACCTTAGGCAAGTGTTTTGCACTGTAGCCTTGAATTATCTCAATTATCAGTGAAATTGGATAGCTACAAACAGTCTAGAAGCCTATTGTATGGACTGTAGTTTTACATGATGCTAAAAGTGGGGCACCCTTACCCCTTGAACCAATTTGACATTTTTACTCACCTGCAAATGGCTGATTGGCTATAGGCTGGTCCTTCTGTTGCACTTAAAGCTTGTCCGACTTGGGTCTGCGTTAGCCCTAACGATAAGCGCCGGATTTTGAACTGTTTAGCAAACTCTTTGATCTCATCTAAGTTGATGCCATCTACAGTTGTGCTTTCAGTAGAATTGCTTACAGTATCTGGAAGGATAAATTATATAGATATTTATATATAGTGATAATAGTAGTAGTAGTAGTAGTAGTGGTAGTGATGGTAATGATGAAGATGATGAAGATGGTGATGATGATGACAATGATGATAAAGGCAATGAGAGTGTTGATGATGATGATGAGTGTGGTGGTGATGCTGATGATGGTGATGCTGATGATGGTGATGCTGATGATGGTGATGCTGATGATGGTGATGCTGATGATGGTGATGCTGATAAGTGATGATGAGGAGGATGTCAATGATGATGATGATGATGATGACAATGTTTGTGATGATGTAGTGTTGTGATGTAACTCTTTCTGATGGTGATGGTAACAATTATGATAATGATGATGACAATGATGATGATGAGGGTAGTGGTGTTGGTGACGTGTGTGGGTGCGTGCACATGTACACACATGCATGTATGTATGTATGTATGTGTATGAGCATGTTTTAGACATGTTATATAGAAAATACAACCAAGTTATAATTCTAACTATTTTATCATGGTTTTTACCTCCCATTTTTGAAATACTTCCTCACAGCTCATTTGAACAATAACATTTCCAATCTATCATCAACATTTCTAGACTTTCACAGCCTCATCTTCAGGAATTGAAGTGTGAAATGGTTTTTGGCATATGAAATTACCTCTTTTTATGACAGGAAAATGTAATTCATGTACACTTTATTGCTACACTAGCTTACCATAAAAATGAGGTAGTTGCAAATACCTACGTTACATCAAACTTCAAATCCTGAAGATGAGCCTGTGAAAGTCTAGAAACAATAACGGATTTGGTAAATTTATAGTTCCAAAAGAACTGCAAAAGACTCGTACAAAAAGAGTAAGTAAATCTTTATGAAAGTAAAAGTTAATACTTGAACTTAGTTATGTTTTCAATATATCATCATCACCATCATCATCCTCATCCTCATCATCATCATCATCATCATTACCATCATCAATCAGTTTAACATCCAGTTTTCCATGCTTCCAAGGATCAAGTGAAATCTTTTTGAGTTTTAGAAAGATTCTTTTATCAGTGTTCACAATTATATCATAAAAAAAGCTAATGTGAGAAAGTTCCAAATGAAAATGCTGATGGTAGAGGTAAAGATGATGATGATGGTAATGATGATGGTGGTAATGATATTGGTGGTGATGGTAGTGATGATGAAGATGAGGTTTTGTAGCGATGA
This sequence comes from Octopus bimaculoides, assembly GCF_046866305.1. NCBI lineage: Eukaryota > Metazoa > Mollusca > Cephalopoda > Octopoda > Octopodidae > Octopus > Octopus bimaculoides. The sequence goes on along the minus strand of NC_142945.1, from coordinate 40,844,529 downwards.
TGGTAATGGTGATGGTGGTGGTGGTGATAGTGGGATGATGTGCGATAAGTATTATGAGGTAAAAAAAACCAAAACATTTTCACGTACTGGGTAAAAGTTGACTGACATTTGGAGGCAGCCCATCTGAGGTAGTTGTGTGGGTAGTGAGGGACTGCGCTGCCACTGTGATGCGAGTGGCTGTTTGCTGCTGTTGCTGCTGCTGGGAAACCGTCGTCTTGGCAATGGCATGATGCTGGGGGTGACCGACCAAGCTCCCAGCACCAGCAGTAACGAGGTTAGAATGAATGCTGCTGGAGTTGATTGCTTGATGTGTACTGTTGTTGTTGTTGCTGTTGTTACTGCTGCTGCTGCTGTTGGTGATGATGCTGCTGTTGTTGTTACTGCTGCTGTTGTTGTTGTTGCTGCTGCTGGTGGTGTTGTTGGTGTTACTAGCACTGACTCCCGTTGTGGTCGTCCCTGTTGATCCCAGTAAGGGCCCAGTGCTACTGCTGTTGTTGCTGCTGCTGTTGTTGTTGTTGCTGCTACCACTGCTGCTGCTGCTGCTGTTTCCTCGTAGAGTGCTGCTGCTGCTGATGCTGCTTGCTGCAACACTGTGCACCAAGCTGCTACTGATGCCATTGCTTGTGATACTACTACTATTATTGTTATTGTTGTTGCTGTTGTTGTTGTTGTTACTGCTGCTGTTGCTGTTGCTGTTGTTGCTGCCACCACCACCACCACTGCCACTACCGCCGCCACCACCACCACTGCTACCACCGCCACCACCGCCGCCGCCACCACCAACGCTGCTGCTGTTGTTACTGTGACCTCCACCGCCGCCACTGCTGCCACCATTGCTACTGCTACTACTGCTGCTGCTGCTGCTTATGATGATGCTGTTATTGCTGCCATTTGTTGAGCTGTTGCCCACACCATTGCTGCTGCAGTTGCTGCTGCTGCTGCTAGCAGTGGCAGCAGCAGCAACAGCAGCAGTACTGTGTGCCTGGTTCTGTTGGTTGAGATGGTTGCAGCCTCCATTGGTGGTGGCATTGTTCACAGGTTGTTGGCCAGACAAGTTGGAGGTTGTCGAATTCACATGTGGGACAGAGACAGGTGTTAACACTTGCTGAAATACAGAAAGAATTTGAGAAATAAGCAGAGGAATATAGTGGAAGTACAAGGAGTATAGAGACAACACAACTGGTATAGCAGTAATGTAAGAATATTGTACTAAATATTCAAGTCCCTAGGAATTCCATCTGGTTTACCCAGTGTAAGCTATGAGTGCATAAAAGGTGCAGAAGGAGCATTTGTAGGCCACCAGAGACGATAGACGTTCAATGTGACAGATGCACAAAAGTAGTTGGCAGTAAGAAGCCTCAGTGAAAGAAATTACTTGAGTGCTTGGAAGCCCCCGTAGAAGTAAAGCACAATAGCCAAAATACAAACAGGGTGGAAGAAATTTAGGGTATTATAACCTCTGATGGTAACAAAGGTGTTCTCTTTTCAAGTGAAGAGTAGACTGTACAAAGCTTGTGTATGGAGGCAATGTTGGCAAGCAAAACTTGGGTATTGAATGAAGAGGATTATGAAGGCCATGTGCATGTGTGTCTCCCTGCGTGCACACACATGCATGTGTGTATGCATATAGCTAAGTGGTGTCTGTATATATATATATATTCTTCATCTCTTAAATATAGAACTGTTGAAGATGTTGTATTTATATATATATATATATATATAAATACAACATCTTCAACAGTTCTATATTTAAGAGATGAGGAATTATGTACATTATTTACATTGATGGATATTTTTCCTCATCTTGTTTGTTGTTAACACAATGTTTCAGCTGATATACCCTCCAGCCTTCATCAGGTGTCTTGGGGAAATTTTGAACCTGGGTTCTCATTCCTAAGGTATTTTTCAATGTTATTATTATTATTATTATTATTATTATTCAGGTCATTGCCTGGAATCGAACTCAGAATCTTAGGGTTAGTAACCCGCAATCTTAACCACTACGCCATATGCCCGTGGGCAACTATGGAGTGAATTTTAGGGCTTATAAATCTAATATCTATAAGGGGGCGGCATGTTTTGCCTTTGTATAACCTACCACAGCTGCATGGGATGGAATACACACAGTTTTTGGTCATATTCTCTTCTATTGGTGGTTTTAATTGGAGTAGATAGTATGTTTTTGGGGGTAGTTGTGGCTTAATAGATTGTTACTGAGCTTGATCATTTCTTTGTGGTCGGTATCACGATCACTACTTATATATTCTTTGCTCGATGTTTTAGGCACTGGGCAATACGTTTTAGAGAGGTATTTGCTCAGTGCTTAAAACTTCTGTTTACCAAATCCACTCACAAGGCTTTGGTTGGTGCTATAATAGAAGACACTTGCCCATGGTGCCAAGTGATGGGGCTGAACTGAAGACCACATGACTGGAAAGCAAACGTCTTAACCACACAGCCACACTTGCACCTTATACACATATTTTTAGACATATGCATTTTTATATTTAGCCAACAATGTATTTAAAAGATATGTCCATTGATACACACACCAAAAAAATCACTAATCTGACCATTCTGTTCTGTTTCATTGTCATAGCAAGAAGACTACAAAATTGTTAAGAAGTTTGCTTTTGGCAAATCACTCAAGAGTATGGTTCTTATAAATCTCTATTAAGAGTATTTGACTTTGAATAACTACACAAAGACAAAGTCATCAGTAGTTTATCAACATCATATTGGATTATATAATATACATTGTAATATAATATAACATAATATATGATACTATCTATCATGATACATATAATATATAATATTCTGTATTATGGTATATTTCAAGCTGGTTTCTGGAAGAGCTTAAAGTATATGCTTACCTGTGGGCCGACTGCCAAAATTTGACCTTGAGCATTGGTGAGCAGTTGAGGTAATGAAGAAACTTGATTGGCTAACAACTGGTTGGTTGTTTGCTGATTGCTAGTGGTACCGTTTGATGTGTGTGAATTGATGGGGCCTGTTATTTGAGAGAAAGTGGAAGACTAATTATATTTCATCAAATGTAACTGGAAGCAAAACATGGTCAGCAAACAATGACATGAAGAACAGGATGAATACTGTAATGAACTGTGACCCTTTTGTTATTATATTTGCATTGAAATACACTACTTTTTGTCTTGATTAATTTTGAAAACATTGAAGAAGTCAGTAAAATAACTTTGTTATTATTAAGCTGAAGTTTGGAAAATAAAATAACATGAAAGACGCAAAGTTCTAAATTAGAATTTGTCTCCTATCCTTTTAGGGTTGATAAAATAAAATACCAGCCAAATACTGAGGTGGATGTTATTGACTAACTACCTCCCCTCAAACTGCTTACTATGTGTCAAAATTAGAGAGATTATTAAAACAGCCTTTTGACTGATCAACATGTAGTTAATAATCAACACACTCCAATATCTTGCCTACAAAAGTAATGTCTCCTCACTTTGTCTTTCCCCCCCTCCTCCTCTCTTTACCCCTCCTCCTCTCTTCCCCCTCCCCCCTCCTCCTCCTCCTACTACTATTGTGACCTTTATTCCTTGAAGCTGGCTCATCACATGCCGCTGCCACCACTGCCGCCACCACCATCTAGAACCACTCAAATTACTCATTTCTCCTCTTCTCATCATCCATACATAAGGAATTCCATCCTTATCCAAGTCTCTGCTGCAGCCATTAATTGCAATTATTCACAAAGAACATCAACAAACATCAACCACCTAGATTTCACTAGTGGCACAAGGTCCACGAAGGCCAAGAATAGAGATCCTTCCTTCACACAAAAAAAAAAAGATTTAAAAAAACCCAACCCAACAGAACACTAAAAAAAAAAAAAGATAACCCTCACCGTGCACCCTGCATCGAAATTTGTAGTCTTGTGTCTAACGAGAGCACAGGATTGGCAAAATCATTATTAGGGTGTTGGACAAAATGCCTTCTGGAATTTAGTATCAGCTCTTTACATTCACAGCCCAACCCTGGCAAAGGTCAACTTTGCCTTTCATCCCTTTAGGGCCAGTAAAATAAAGTTCCAGTCAGCTCAGTTTACTCCCAAAATTTCTGGCCTTCTGCTCATATAAAACACAATCATGATGATGATGATGATGATGATGATGATGATGGTGGTGGTAATTGTAGTGGTAGTAAGTTGACAGAATTGTTAGTAAACCGGGCAAAATCCTTAGCAGCATTTTGTCCATCTTTACATTCTGAGCTCAAATTCTGCCGTGATTGACTTTGCTTTTTATCCTTTTGAGGTCGGTAAAATAAGTACCAGTTAAATACTGGGGTTGATGTAATCAACTAGCTCCCTCCCCACAAAATTTCCCGCATTGTACCTGAAGTTGAAAGGATTATTATTTAAGATGATGCACAGTACCCAATATCATGATTGGAGATATTGTGTCTATCGGGGGGTTTGTACTGTCTGTCAAGTCACAACAAGAACCTCAAACAGACAGTACTTTACACAATGTGTATGCAGTTCCAAGTAATGCCAATTTTTGCAATACACCTAGATTGTAGGTATTTCTAAAGATTCCAGATGTTTCTTCAGGTTGGGTGGTACTGAACCCAATGCTCCGATGACTTTATGTTTGACTCTTGTAGCTGCCACATGTTGGTGATCTCTATTCTCAGGTCTCCATATTTATCAATCTTTTCTCTTTCTTTTATGATGATGTGTTGATCTCCTGGTACTGCCATGTCCATTATCAGGCACTCTTGTTTGTCCCTCCTAAAAGTTACTATATCTGACCTTCGGTGTTCTAATACCTTGTCTGTCTGGAAATCAAAGTCGAAGAGGATTTTTGCCTTCCCCTTTTTGTCCATTAACTTTTCTAGTGTATATTGGTACAAAGCACCAATTACCTCGTGTCCATACATCTGGCACAGTAGCCAGTGAAGGTTTTGGGCTACTTTGTTGTGTCTGCACTTGTACTTTTTCTGTGTAAGACTTTCACAAGCACTAACAGTGTGAGTCATGGACCCTTTTCCCACACATTCTGCAGAGGTTTGTTGCACTTGCATGGTATATATCCCTTTTCACTGAGTTAGTATTCAATGTCTGATCCTAGGCAATGAGGGTTAGACTTTAAGTCTTCTTTTTTAGGTCACTCATGCTGAGTCACCTCCATGATGCTTCCTGGTCTTTTAAGTTGTTAGTTTCATGGTGGAACTAACAATGTAATTCCATGTAGAGTAGAAGTTCTTCTCTCTTGTTGGCTATTGATGATTGGAATTCATTAGCACTTTCAAGTCCATTTTTGGTGAATCCTGCATTAGCAGCATACTATAGCAGGTCTTGTTTGCTATTTACCAAATATTCTGCCATGTTTCTTCTTTCACTGTTGATGCACTCCCGTATGCTAATCATCCCACATCCACCTTTATACCTCTTCATGTAAAGCCTGTGTACCTTAACCTCCCATCTCCATCTCTTAACATAAAGTCACCTCCCATCTAATGTAACCCCACCCAATCAAAAGAGGACCTCAGTCTTGCAAGCTTCATGGTGACCTCACTAGTGCTGGTGCTACAAAAAAGTACCCAGTTAACTCTTGTTAGCGGTTCATGTCAGGAAGGGCACCCAGTGATAAAAATCATGCCAAAGTGGACACTAGATCATGTGATGTTCTCAAACCTATTGGACCCTGTCAAACTGTCCAATGTATGCTAGCATGGAAGATGTATATTAAAAGGTGATAATGATGATAATAATGATGACTAATATGAGCCAATTCAAGGGCTTCTAAACGGCTGCTCAACCAGCATTGCAGTCATAGGCATTCAAAATAAAGGGATGTTCACAACTGGAATGCCTCTGATTGAAAGTCAACTTTATCAAAGCTGACCTGGGCTTAGCAACAAGTAACAACATCTATCAGCCATCATTGTCATTATCATCATCACCGACCCTATTTCTCCTTCCCCTCCTCCTCCTCTTATTACTACTACTACTACTACTACTACTACAGGAAAGTAGGAGAAAGATATATAGCGAGAAAGGGAGAGGGAGAAAGAGAAGTGGGGAAAGAAAGAAAAAGAATGAGAGAGCAACATACTGACCTGCAGCAGCATTTGTGTTGGCGGCGGCAGCAGCAGCAGCAGCAGCGGCAGTCATATTGAGAGGTTGTGCCAAACCCTGAAGACTGGAGAGGTTGGTAGCAATAATTTGTCCATTGGACGTTGTCAGCAACTGTATCTGTTGGTTGCCTCCGGTTGCTAGCGACACTGGTATACTGATAAACTGTTGTGTACCATTACCTGTAACGAGAAATTACATGGAGAATATCAGGTGAGTTGAGATATTGTCTTTCTTAATGTTTTATGAAGGACCATCTCACTGCAGATGTTTAAAAGATCACTAATTTACATTGTTTTAGGATCAATGGTTTCTAGTCCATCACAAGGACCTGTTTGTGTCAGGAAAATAGTTTTCTCACTAACACTGGACAGGTTGTCTTGGTTTTAAGATTGCTATCCAACTAGATGAAAGTTGGTAGAGTCCATTTAGCTAACAGAAGGTACAGTGGAGAGGTAGAGACCACCTGCTTAGCTGGCAGCAGGTACACCAGAATGGTACAATCCATTTGGCTAGCAGTATGTACAGTGGAAAGATAGAAATCACTTTGCTAGTAGTAACTACTATGGAAAGATAGAGTCCACCCAGCTGCCTAACAGTAGGTACTTTGGAAAGGTACAGTCTGTTTATCTAGCAATAGATACAATGGAGAGGTAGAGTCTTGTTAGCTAGCTAATAGTATATACTATACAGGTACAGTCCACCTCTCTGGCAGAAGGGATAACAGAGGTACAGTCTACGTAGCTAGTAGTGGCACAGATATAATGGAACGGTAAATCTAATAGTAGGGGAGTAGGAGTACATTGGAAAGCTACAGTCTATCTAGCTGTAAGCAGATACCATGAAGAAGAACATGTAACAGAGGTGAAAGTTGTAAAATGGGAAAGAAAATGTCAGCTCCATGATTCACTGGTTTGCAGAGGAACCAGTTGAAGATTATGATTTTATGTGGCTCACCTATAGCAAATCAGCTTGGTAGAGTCTAGCTTTCTTCAAGCTATGAGTACGACAAAATTTGAATTCATAATTCATTAATGCAGTTAAACAGCGCACTTGCTGTTTCCTCATACAGTGACAATTGCAAGATAAAACTGAACATGTGTTTTGTATACAAATCGTTCTCACATCTTTCGGTAAGATAATAGAGGGTCAAAGGAATCATTTATTTATTTATTTACTATTTTTCTTTGTACAGTCGACATCTTTTTCCTTTCTCTCTTTTCTGTTTTTTTTTGTTTTTTGTTTTATAACAGGAATGCTCTGGAAGACAGCCAAGGTTAAGAACTTTGCTATAGAGTTCTTGAATTTTGTTTAGTTCAATGCTGAAGAATTTCAAATTTTGGAACTGTCTCTTTGTCTGAGAGATAGAATCATGGTTTTCAAAAATTTTTGTTTTTCCTTTTCAAGTTTCCATCTTCTCAATACATTTAAAAAAAGTTTTTAGTTTTTCTTTTCACCCATTTGTCTAAAATGTACACTTTTCTGTGCTAGGAATTCAATATGAGAATTTATATTTCTAGACACTACTTTATGTAATATCTTTTACAAATATGGAAACTTCTACATAGTTGCCAGACATACTGGAAATAGCAGTCAAATCTTCCTTAAATTACATTCTATTTGTTAAAATAAACTAAAAAAAAAGAGACATTAAATTATGTTGCACAATATACATTGCATGAAGGACGGCTGAGTAAATATGTTTAATTTTATTGGTTATTGTTGTTGTTTAGATCCCAGATTGGTCCTGAAGCAGTGGACCAAAGATCAAAAGCATTTCAGCCAAGACCATCTTATTTATTTCTCAGAAATAGTATACCCTGAACAGCATTGTGCAATGTCTCCTTTTTCACAACAGCAGATAGTAGTTTGGGGGAATATGTGGCTTCTATTTCTAATACATAAAATAACCACACAGGGGGTCTCATCTATGCTAGGGACAATTAACTGAAACCTCAAATTTTCATCAAACATGTTATAAAGAAATTTTGATGGAGGAGGTTTTAATATGAATATGAATACAATGGCACTTTGCAGCCTCAAATGGGTTAAAACTGTGCTGAGTATGGGGCAGCTGTACTTATAAGGATTCACAAGGTGAAGTATAGCCAAAGGAGACATCTTCCTCACACAGATTTAAAGGACAAATCAGCCATGCTTGACTGGCATCTGACAATATTAACATAGATCTCTAATGCTCCGGTTCAGCTGACTTTTTGCAAATGATAATCAGCTGTTTCTGGTGGTATTTACTTGTTTTAATTAGTTATCACACACAAATACGACAACTACTACTAGTACTCTGTCAGCTAATGAGGAAGTACACCTCTATGAGGTGACTTAAAATAGTATAAATAACAACTAAATCTTCCTCAGTTCACACCTTACTGTGAAATTAAATTTCATGGTTACTCCAGTAATGGTATTAAATATCAACCAAAAAATAGAAGTGGTATTTTCTGCCAATCACCTTGCCTCAATAAATTTGATATATCTCAATGAAAAATAGTTTCAAACATGACATTCGTGAACAAAAGGTAGATTGGTATATAAAACTGCTTTCCGCAGGTAAGGGATATGAGATTTTGAGTGGACATATGTGATTTCTGCAGTAAAAGGATTAAAAAGGCAAAGGACAGATACACTGAACAAAGTAATTTAGTCCTCAGTATACAACAGAATGGTCATGGCTGGAATGTCCAAGATCTTAGGTCTGCTTGGGCAGTATTCAACTTCAGGCTAAATGATTTCATTACCCTCTTTATCAAACACTGCTATAACTGCTGCAGTGGCTACCACCACTAATTCTGTAATGACTACCACCATCACCTCCACCACAGACATTACTTCCACCAGTGCTTTTACTCTTCTAATCTTGTCAGCTTGACTCAGTCTCTCATTTCTAATTCACAAAGCTAAGCCATGATTATCCTGTTTTGGGAGAGACAAAGATAGATACATCCCAAGATATCAGTAAATACATGTGTATGCGTGTGAGAGGTGTGGTTGTGTGGCATAGTTGTAGGCAAGGCTGTGTGGTAAGAAGTTTGCTTCCCAGCTACATGGTTTCAGGTTCAGTCCCATTACGTAGCACCCCGGGCAAGTGTCTTCTACTATAAACCCAGGCAGACCAACACCTTGTGAGTGGATTTGGTAGATGGAAACTGGAAGAAGCCCATCATACATATATGTGCATGTGTTTGTTTGTCTCTCACCACAGCATGTTGTTTGCTTACATATTTAAAACTTAGTAGTTTAGCAAAAGAGACCAGTAGAAGAAGTACCAGGTTTGAAAAAAAAAAAAAAAGGAAAAAGTAACTGGGGTTGATTTGTTTGACTAAAACCCTTCAAAGGGACACCTCAGCATGTCTGCAGTCCAATGATGAAAACAATAAAACATAAAAAATGTATGTACGTAACACACACACACACACACACACACATATGAGTGGGTGTGTGCATGTGTATTATAAAAATATATATTACATAGGATATGTAACTATTATTATTTGTTACATATGCAGCCACTGTCACAATCATTATTCTATTTCCACTTTTCCTTGCAAGCATGGGGTCAGGTGAAACTTGTTGAGGTACGTCTTTCTACAACCAGATCCATGTCTATATATATATATCCATATATGGTTAAACATATACAAATAATACAAATAATACAAATAATTACAGAGGCATCAAGCTGTTAGATCAGGTTATGAAAGTTACAGAGAGGGTCATAGCCCAACTAATTAGGGAGCGAATCAATTTAGATGAGATGCAGTTTGGGTTCGTGCCAGGTAAAAGCACTACTGATGCCTTATTTCTAGTGAGACAGTTGCAAGAGAAATACCTAGCCAAGGATAAACCTCTGTACCTGGCTTTCGTTGACATGGAGAAAGCCTTTGACAGGGTCCCCCGATCCCTTATCTGGTGGTCAATGAGGAAACTTGGGATAGAAGAATGGCTAGTGAGAGCTGTGCGAGCCATGTACAGAGATGCGGCCAGTAAGGTGAGGGTTGGAAATGAGTACAGCAATGAATTCCGGGTAGAGGTAGGGGTCCACCAAGGTTCCGTCCTCAGCCCCCTATTATTTACCATAGTCCTCCAGGCAATCACAGAGGAGTTCAAGACAGGTTGCCCCTGGGAGCTCCTCTATGCTGATGACCTTGCCCTAATTGCGGAGTCACTATCAGAACTAGAGGAGAAGTTTCAGGTGTGGAAGCAAGGTCTAGAATTGAAGGGCCTTAGAGTCAACCTAGCTAAAACCAAAATCCTAATAAGTAGGAAGGTAGATAAAACACAAACCCCTTCAGGTAGATGGCCCTGCTCAGTATGTAGAAAAGGAGTAGGTAGTAACTCTATAAGATGTACCCGGTGCAAGCTATGGACACATAAGAGGTGCAGCAACATCAAAGGCAGGTTAACTAGCAAGTTAGTTTTTGTTTGTGGCAGATGTTCAGGTGCAATAAAGACTGCAAACAAACAGGAAACAACTTCTATCTCATTCCAGGGTGAAAAACTAGAGGTAGTCGATAGCTTCCGCTATCTGGGCGACCAAGTTAGTAGTGGGGGTGGGTGCGCTGAAAGTGTAGCTGCTAGAATAAGAATAGCCTGGGCAAAGTTTAGAGAGCTCTTACCCCTGCTGGCGACAAAGGGACTCTCACTCAGAGTAAAAGGCAGACTGTATGACGCATGCGTACGAACAACCATGCTACATGGCAGTGAAACATGGGCTGTAACTGCTGAGGACATACGTAAGCTCGCAAGGAATGAAGCCAGTATGCTCCGTTGGATGTGTAATGTCAATGTGAATACCCGTCAGAGTGTAAGTATCTTGAGAGAAAAGCTGAACATTAGAAGCATCAGTTGTGGCGTGCAAGAGAGACGATTGCGCTGGTATGGACATGTGGTGAGAATGGAGGAGGATAGCTGCGTGAAAAAGTGCCACACCCTAACAGTTGAGGGAACCCGTGGAAGAGGTAGGCCCAGGAAGACCTGGGCTGAGGTGGTGAGGCAAGACCTTCGTACATTGGGCCTCACCGAGGCGATGACTACGGACCGAGACCTTTGGAAATGGGCTGTGCGTGAGAAGACCCGGCAAGCCAAGTAAGATCGTTGCCAGTGCCCCTGGACTGGTTCTTGTGCGGGTGGCACATGAGATGCACCATTTTGAGCGTGGCCGTTGCCAGTACCGCCTGACTGGCTCCTGTAGGATTTTCGAGCGAGATCGTTGCCAGTGCCCCTGGACTGGCTTGTGCGGGTGGCACATAAAAGACACCATTTCGAGCGTGGCCGTTTTCGTGCGGGTGACACGTAAAAGCACCCACTACACTCTCTGAGTGGTTGGCGTTAGGAAGGGCATCCAGCTGTAGAAACTCTGCCAAATCAGACTGGAGCCTGGTGTTGCCATCCGGTTTCACCAGTCCTCAGTCAAATCGTCCAACCCATGCTAGCATGGAAAGCGGACGTTAAACGATGATGATGATGATGATGATATGGATATTAGAAGAAAACACTACAAAATATGACTTTCTTTCAAGAGCAGTAGGAGGTGCAAATTCTGTTTAGCAGAGAAAAGTATCATAGTGAAGAACACCTTCCATTCAGAGGCATGTGAGAACTTTAAAAGTGAAGTTTTTTCCTCATGCCCTCATGAGCTTAAATATATATTAGCTGGTTTGTCGGGGACACCCTGAGTATAACAGTCAGCTTTTCACCTTGAGAATATCCCTCACCATAAACGAAGGTTTAATATTCATGCCACCACACTCAGCATTTGTATGTACAAACTTCCAAAGACCTTGAACAGGGGGTGCAAGTGCAACTGCTAGAATTTTTGTGGGGTGCAAAATCAAAATTTGCACCCCTATTTACTTTTCTCAGGTTCAGAAAACAGTGAATAAAAAGTGATTTATAAAAAATAGCTCAAAATTCGGTTTCTTCTCAAAGAACAAAGAACAAAAAAAAATTAAAAAGAAAAACAATAAGATCTTGTTTGTAAACATTTTTGGTTCGGGGTTTGCACCCCCTGAGCAAATTTCGTTCCTGAGCCAGTGTACATAACAACATGTGTTTAAAATTAACCCTCGCTGTGGCTTTCCCATTCTGCTCTGTCATCTCTTCCCATGCTTCAACCCCCAGCTCACTCAGTAATCAAATACTACATAGAGTTGTGGTGAACTTGTTGCCACTTGAATTCTAGCATAATTCAGCCTTGTTCTTTTTAGTTATAATTTGTTTTAGTTATTGTCCTATGGCTGTATTGTTTCATCTATGAGTTTTTTTTCAATTTTTATGACAACTCTAAGACCAATAGACTAGATGTGGCATTTTCAGGCCTCCAATAGCAAAGGGTCCAATGATTGCTGAATTTGCCTCTCCATTGCCTCAAATTGGCTGTCATGAAACCCTGATATTTTATTTTATATAGCTGTGTGTGTGTATGCATATATATATATATATATATATATATATATATATATATATATATATATATATATATATATATATATATATGTATGTATGTATATACATACATACATATACATACATACATATACATACATACACATACATATATGTGCATTTCATCATAGGGGAACGACTTCACTTTTGAGATGAATATGTGATCATAAAACACTTGATTCATTAGTGTAAGGAGATTCTGGGACACCCAGGGTTTTCGTACTGTGGTGTCTCATCAGGTAAAGGCACATGTATGCATGTATATAAGAGTGTGTGTGCATGTGTGTGTGTGTGTGGGGGGGGGGTGTATCTATAAATATACATATACTGAAGCTGAAAAACCTCATAAACTGTTATTCTGAATTTCACAAAACTGATCATCAAACAGAATAGAACTTTCGGAAGAATACAATGGTTAAAATGGTGCAGTGAGAATCAGTTGGCAGCTAATCAAATAAACATATAAGCTGATTGGACAGGGGGTTGTCATATTTCGAAATAGATGAAATATGTTGGATAAGATGATTGACTATTGATGAAAATAATATAAAGGTTATAAACAAATGAAATAAAGTTGAGTAAAATGAAATGTTATGGTTGATGGAGGAAAATAGTTATAACAATAACTATGTTTTAAAATATTTTTTTATATTAATACCATTTACTCTTTTTTTTTTTTTTGATATTTGAGTGCTATTTTCTCCAACAGGTTTTGCACTTATCTGCTACATGTATGTGTGTGCATGTGTGTGCACATGTGCATGTATGCATGTGTGTGTGCATGCATGTGTGTGTATGTGTATGTATAAAATATACATATAGTCTGGTACTCATCCTATCAGTCACTATTGGAAAACCACTAAGCTACAGGGAGACACACATACACACACACACACACACACACGATAGGGAGACACACACACGATAGGGAGACACACACACAAACACACACAAAGGGAGTTCTTTTCAGTTTTATTAACCAAATCCACTCACAAGGCTTTAGACAGCCTGGGGCTATAGTAAAAGACACTTTCCTAAAGTCTCTTTTGCCAAACAGCTAAGTTACGGGGATGTAAATACACCAACACTGGTTGTCAAGTGGTGGTGGGGGACAAACAGAGACCAAATGACATACTCATACATATGAATAAACGATGGGCTTCTTTCAGTTTCTGTCTACCAAATCCACTCACAAAGCTTTGGTTAGCCCAAATTCAGAGTAGAAGACACTTGCTCAAGGTGCCATGCATTGGGACTGAACCTGGAAACATGTCGGTGGGAAGCAAACTTCTTATCACACACCCACATCATATTAGAGCATCATCCTTAACATTGTGCTTTTTTTGTTCATATATTGAGATTGAATTAAGATATTTTGATTTGTACCTTGAGAAATTCCTTTTAATATGTGTGTGTGTATGTACACACACGTGCATGCGCACACACACACACACACGCACATGCACACACACACACACACACGCACACACACACACCTCTTTTTAAGAATAGCCAGCAGTCATCTTCTCGACCAATGTGACAATGTGCTGAGAAGCTGCTTTATAGTAGACAATTCTAAATATTTCAGTGACCTTTTACAATTCTCACCTAAAAGTACACTGTTTTATGTAATCAATAGGTAATTGTATTACACTGCAGTCACAGCCTTGTTGCTCTAGATATCTGCTGTTACAGTGCAGTAGTAGCTATCTATCTGTACAAGGTGTCTTTTGCTGCTATCTCTGCAGTACAGTAGCTATAACTATAGTGCAGTAGAGACTGCACAGAGCAGTAGCTACCTGAACAATGCAGCAGATACTTGATGCTGGGAGGTAACATCTGTACTGTAGAGTTCAGTAGCTGTTGTATGTCTGTAACTAGCACCTCTACTGTATAATAGCTATCTGTACTGTACAAGTACAAATAATACTATACATGTGTACAGCTAACTGTACAGTATATATATCCATACAATATAGTAGCTACCTATAAAAATTGGTATTGCATATTTAGTGTATGAAGCTACCTGTACAGTACTGTTTATGTTTGGCTGTTTGCACAGTACAGTAAATGGGTATCTGCAGCTATCAGTACAGTATGGGTTTGTCTCTGTTGGTACAGTAGCTGTTGACTGTACAGTACAAATAGACATTTGTACTGTGCAATCAATGTATGAAGCTATTTGCACAGTATTGTGGATGTCTCTAGCTACTTATACCAGGTATTTATACCTTTCTCTACAGTATAGTACAGTATTTGTATATCATTCTACACTACAGGAGATGACCATACAGTACAGTTGGTATATGTAACTAATATCTGCAGTACAAAAGTAGAAACTGGCCAGTGCAGTTAGCTACCTGTAACTATTATACAGTACAAGAGGTGTTTGTATCTGTTGGTAGTGTATGTCATGCATTAAAGAGTAATCTAGCTCCCTGTTTTTTTTGCAAGAAAAATGCTGCTCAGCTGTTAATAAGCTATGAATATATTACCATCATTATTATGATGATTATGATGCTTATATCACACCAACATTTCCAACATATCACCTTAATATGAACAACAGATCCATTATGGTCTTATACTTTGCTAATGGTCGTAGATGAGGTAATGGCAGAGGTAACATTGAAGGTAGTAATAGTTGTGTTGGTGAAAGATAGTCATCATTGATTATATGTTTATAACAAGGCCAATAACAAGGTTCATTGCATTTCTGAAACAGCCACAGTGTCCAGGGAGTATACACACATGATATTGAAGGCATAATCTTTTTGGGTAATGAATATTTTTTTCATAGTTCCTTATTAGTTCTCCCTGATTAGTTCAGAACAAAAACATCTCAGGTCTATTAATGTTCCAAGACCATCTCCTTCCCAGAATTATCTTCTGAATGAAGCAATGACGGTGATACTATTATTGCTGCATTTTGTAGCAAGCAGCAAGGGATCATAGAAATAATGTTGTAACTGACAAAATCATCATCGCCAGACCTAACATTGTTTCATGATTAACTTTCATAGTTTATTCCACAGGTGTAGTGCCTGTGATTTGATTTTTGCTTCTATTTTTGTTTTGCTATTTGTAAAGCTTCTATTCTCTTGTTTTTATATTGATCTCAGCACTTCACTGGTTCTTATTTTATCAGTCCCAGAATTATGGTGGTGGTGGTGGTAGTGGTGGAGGTGGGGGTAAAAATACTGAACTCAGGACATAAAAAAGATAGAACTAAGATGTTCTTTTAAAATATACATAAAAAAAACGAAAGAAGCAAACAAATGCTACTCCCCCCACCACAATTCCTTAGCATAATAGTGGACAATGTTCATATAAGGAGATGGACATGTTCTGGAATATTAAACAAATGGTCAAGAGTAAACTAGTTAAGGTGGTAGTGTTTGTGATAGTGGTCAGGTTGTGTTGGTAGAAGTGGTAGTGTTTGTAGTAATGATGAAGGTGGTATTAGTAGTAGTGGTAGTTACTTTGGTGTGATAGGAATGTAGGTGGTGATAATGGTAGCTTTTTAGTAGCAGCAGCAGCAGCAGTAGTAGTAGTGATGACCGTAGTGGTGATGTTAATGGTATTATTGACAGTAATTGGATTGTGGTGGTGGTGACGTTAGTGGTAGCTGTGATAGTGATGATGATGGTCATAACAGTAGGAGGCGTAGTAGTAGTGGTGATGTTGCTGTGATTAAGAGATAGCAGGATGGTGGTGGTGGTGGTGGTGATGGTGGTGAGGGAGAATGCATCAAGTGACCAATAGCACTGACTTAATGGCGGTCATAAATTATAACCTCATTTACCATTGCTACTTCCTACAGCCATCGCTGCCACCTCTACTGATATAGTTATTCTTACTACTGTTACAGTTTTGTGGTTGTTGTTGTAGAATACCAAAGCCAAAATTACTGAGTTCTTGAGGGAATAGACTGCTGACACTTTGGATAACCATATGGATTTATAGCTGGTTCTGAAGTAGATGAGTTGGGTCAGTTTGTGTTGTCCAAGTGATGGTGGTGCATACCAATTAGATAGCTGGCAGACGTGCGGGTCAGTTGGTTGGTTGGTGGGTTGGTTGACTGACTGACTGACTGACTGACTGACTGACTGACTGACTGACTGACTGACTGACTGACTGACTGACTGGCTGGCTAGCTGGCTGGCTGGTTGGCTGGTAGGTTGGTTGTTCGGCTAGTTGGGAGTATGGCTCAATGGCTGGGCTTGTAGTCATATTCGTTCCTCATAGACAGTTTGTTTATTGTTATACATACATATATATATGCATATATGGGCACAGGACGTCACGAAACGTGTACAACAAAAGATACAAGTACATGGAATATGAACTATTTTCTCGAACAATGAAAGACACAAATGGAAAACGAGACAAACAACACAAAGAACGACCCTTCATCAGTTGTTGGCTGTTTTTCTACTCTTGTATTTCGAGCATTTAACAAGATACGCTTTCGATAAAACAGTTGCTCCCGCAAAGCAAATTAAATAAAATTTGGGATATTTGCGGAGGGTCAAAATTGGTAACACAAACAGGGCAGTGAAAACAAACAGGAAGGGCTGCTAAGCCTAAACGAGGTTGTGGTGGTGAACGTGTAAATCAAGCTTGGACAGGAGACAGACAAGAACATGTCTTCCTTGATATATATATAAGTATATATATATATATATACACATACACACATACATACATCTATCTTTATATATATATATATATATATATATATATATATATATATATATATATATATGTATATATATATAGTAGAATAAGAAATAGAAAGTCCTTCCTTGGTACAATATTATATATTTGGATATGTACATTCCCAGCCTCAGTGAGGTATCATACATAAGAGGGGATATGTACTCTAGATTTCGCAGTGTTACATAATAAGGGTAAGAACAAGTGTCTATCAGCAGGTTTATCAAACTACAAAATCTATGTCAGTTACTTAGTGTTCTGTGCTGCTTATAATTGTGCAATATACCTCCACATGATACCTATACACAGCTAAATGGACTGCATATCTACATGGTATTTCCTACCCATCCTCCAGGCTGCCACTACTGCCACTGCTGTCGCCACCATCACCACCACCACTGCCGCCGCCACCACCACCACCACCACCACCACCACCACCATCAACATAACCCACCTCCTCCTCCTTCTGTGTGTTGTAAACTATCAAAGGCCATTGACATCTTGCAGTTGCAAAATGTCAAGGGCCTTTGATAGTTCTGAGTATCTGCAAGTTGCCTCTCTGCAGTTAACAAACATTTTCAGTTAAATAGGTTGGAACAACGTGAAATGAAGTGCCTGGGCTATGCATTTTCACATGTGGCATATCTTTATAATTAAACTGATTGTATCATTCCATGGTACTGATGCACAATTTAGTTAAACTGTAATATTTTAAAGTTCCTATTCACAGCTATGATGACTGTGTATTCACATGATACTTATATAAAAAGGTGGACTAAACCATCACATCAACTTTTGCAATTAGTTGGACTCTACTAACTCTACCAACATTCTAATTTAAAGCTAATGGAACTCATTACACCCTAACGCATTAATTAAAAACTTAAGGTGCAGGAGTGGCTGTGTGGTAAGTAGCTTGCTTACCAACCACATGGTTCCGGTTTCATTCCCACTGCATGACACCTTGGGCAAGTGTCTTCTACTATAGCCTCGGGCCGACCAAAGCCTTGTCGTATATATGTATATATATATGTATGTATGTGTTTGTCCCCTCCCCAACATCACTTGACAACCGATGCTAGTGTGTTTACGTCCCCGTAACTTAGCGGTTTGGCAAAAGAGACCTATAGAATAAGTACTAGGCATCCAAAGAATAAGTCCTGGGGTCGATTTTCTCGACTAAAGGCGGTGCTCCAGCATGGCCGCAGTCAAATGACTGAAACAAGTAAAAGAGTAAAAGAGTAAGTAACATTTTAGCAAGTGCCATAACTTAGCAAGCACTAACATAACAAGTATGAATTAAGCAAGTTGCCAATTTCTGCAAGTGGCCAACTCAGTAAGCCTTGTCAAAATAGCAAATGCTTCAAATCAGCAATTGCTTGCTTGCTAAATTGCGGCACTTGCTGAAGTGTTACCTGTTGAGTTTTCATTTGCTGAGTTGTAGTGCTCCCTAAGAAACTATACTTTTCATTGGTCCCTACATACAGCTAAATGGAGTGAGCCAGAAAGTGACAAGCATCTGTGCTAGTGGCACAGCAAAGCACCTGAGTCAACACTTGAACCAGCGAGCTGTCAGACAATAAGTCAGTGATCTAATAACTCTCTCAATCTTTTCTCTTTTGCCCATGTCAGTCATTGGACTGTGGCCATGCTGGAGCACAACATTGAACAGATTAAATCAAACAATTGACCCAGTACTTATTTTTCTTAAAGCCTGGTACATATTCAATTGGTCTCTTTTGAAAAACCACCAAGTTACAGGCATGTAAACAAACCAACACCATTTGTCAAGTAGTGGCAGTGGGAGCTGGGCCGATAAGATACAAAGACACAGACAGACAGACAGACACACACACACACACACACACACACATCAAGTTTCTTTCAGTTTCTGTTAAGCAAATCCATTCAAGACTTTGGTTGGCATGAACCCACAGTAGAAAGACACTTTGCCAAGGTTCCACGCAGAGTGACTGAATCCAAGGCCAGATGGTTGGGAAGCAAGCTTCTTAACCGCACTTAATTTTAAGTGAAATCCAAACGATGAAGGTCAAAGTGTTTTTAAAGTGAACAGAAGAAACAGCAATAATATTTACTCAGCGTAGAACGAGCATAAACATGTAGAAAATGTAATTATTAAGTAAACAAGAAAATCTCTCCCCTCATCCTCTCTCACATTACCATCGCAATGTCTAGGCTCTCAGCATGGTTAATTTAGTTCGTTAATAATTATAGGCTGCACTAATTAATGTCAGTGTTGTTTCTTCACATTTCAAATTGAATTAACTTCATGTTACTAATGAACTACAATGGAATTAATATATGAATGTTTTTTTTTTCTTAGAAAAGAATCTAAGAGAACAGAGGAGAGAATGAAAGAGAGGATAAATATACATACATGCTTATGTATATATATATATATATATATATATATATATATATATATATATATATGTCAGTGTATGTGTGAGAGTATGTATAATATATATATGTATATGCATACACACATACACATCGTCTTCTTTACATTCATCTTTCTATTCTGTTATGGGTTGGATGGGACATATTGAAACAGTCAGTGTTTTTAGTCAGATGCTCCTTCTGATGCTAACTTTTTATTTGCTTATTACATACAGGAATACAACATACCATCTTCTAAAAATCAAGATGTGTGTGTGTGTTTGTATGTGAGAGAGAAGAGAGGTGAGAGATAGAGAGAGGAGAGAGAGAGGAGAGAGAGAGAGAAGTAAGTGAAGTACTATATAGTATTGAGCTAAGCAAAAATATAAGATAGATAAAGATAAAGTCTATCTTTATAAGATAGACTTATAAAGTTGTATTCTTAGTAAACAGATTGTGGTTAAATCACAAGTTTTTCTTTTTGGAGCCAGAACAAAAGAGTGATCTAATTAGTTTCAGTCTATAGTAAAGCTTCATCAGAAATTGGTTACCAATTCTTGGTCATAGAGAAGATAGTAGCTTATAGCTATTTAGAGTATGTGCACACTTGGACAGAACTAAATTTTTAATTTACACAACAGTGCAAACACTGGCTACACAAATTAATTAATTAATAAAAATACAATATATTAGTGGGATAAGACAAAATGTACTATAAATTTACAAATGTGTGTTTTTAGTAAACAAAAAATCTGTAGCGTAAGCAAAGTAAATCATTTTTCTTATCAAGGCTAAATTTGATAAAATAAAATACAATAGTTTGGCAGTGGTTTAAGTTGATCTTAACTATAACCACTGCCGATATTTGAGTCAAGGAAGGCAGCATATAAGTAGAACTGTGAGCACACCAGGCAAAATGCTTTTTGATTGTCTTTACGTTTTGAGTTCAAATTTCACTGAGGTTGACTTTGCCTTCCATCTTTACAGGGTTGATAAAACAAGTACCAGTTGAACACTGGGTTGATGTAATCAACTTACTTTTCCCCCAAGTTGGTGGCCTTGTGCCAAAATTTGAAATCAATATTTGAGTCAAGACCTTGTAGCTATGTCAGAATTCAGTTGTACATTGATATCATACAATATATTATAGCATCTATTGAGTCTTGCTACATGATACCACACAGTATAAAGACAGAGACTCCTTGTGGTCAGTCAACCTCTAGAAATAGCAGCTGAAACCCTCAAATCCTTTCTTGCCATTAAAAAGGGAAAAACAAAAAAGACACATTGAATGATATAGTTTTAGATTCAAATGCACAAATAAAATATGTGATGGTCATGATCAGAACGCATTTGATCATAGATGCACATGATCAGGTCTAAACTGGGGCTAAACAGCAGCAGCAGCTCCCCCCCACCATCAACAACAACAACAGCAGCCTTTGGAAACTCTTCCTACTACTAACAATTTAACTGCAAATTAGAAGTGGGACTAGTTTGTTAGGTAAACAAGACAAGCAGAGCTACTGGTCTTCAAAAGGGATATACACACAAATGATGTAATAGCATAGCCATTATAACCAATGCTGACCATTAGAACATTTTGCTATCACCAACCAAAAGAGTGCAGAGTTGTTTATTTAACCAACCAATAGAAAACAGTTTTAACTGAATGGCTTGTAACAATGTCAGTTTTATATAACTCACAAACTAACAGGAAAAAAAAAAACATTGAGTTACTCATACATATTTAACAAGTGTGGCTTGCTTAGCTGATAAAAAAAATTTTTTTTTTAATAAAATTGGCAATGTTGTTTACGTGAATGACAATAATAGATAAACAATATTTGACTGATCAATAGATATTTAATGTAAGACAGTGTTGTTGATTGATTTAACTGACCAACAGACCAATATTATTTCAAAGAACAATAAATGAATTTTTGGAAAACAATGTCATCTGTCCTGATCGAACAGATCTATAATCAAAAGAATTCCAGCTGTGACCGTCTCACCTTTTTACTCCAGTATCTCTAGGAGTATGTTATTCAGTGTATCCTTCCACTTTAAAGGTGATAAAGTGTGATGTGAGGGAGATTTGGCTGCTATTTCTAGCTGACCAAGCAACTATGCAGAGGCTTTTTCATTGGCTTGTAAAACAACATTGTATATTCAGAAGGCCTCTATTTCTTTAAGCGATCAGTCGAAATTTTTGAGTGTTATTTACTTAACGCAGTGGCAATATTTCAGTAATCAATCAGTATTTAACAAAGACCTCTTCAACTAACTTAGCCAACATAATGAAACTGCCTTATTTACTTAGTTGGTCAACGAAAAACAACACTGACAACAATATTCATTGAATAACCGATAATATATTTTTAACAAAAGCGGCAATAAACAATCTTCAACTGACTAACGAGATTTCACATCAAATGAAAATTATTTTCAATGACCAAGCAACACTGTTTTGATCTTTAACACTATCGGTCATTTAGAAAGCTGAAATTTGAAAGGGGTCATTGAAAAGAAGAAGAAGAAGAAGAGAAACAGCAGATGAAGAAATCTAGTTAGCATAAGAAAGGGAGTAAATCAAGCCACAAGATTGCAGTAAACAGTATTCTAAGATATCCTTAATGTCTCGTTATAAATTTACATTCTTTAATGACTTTAGTGATTTCCCTGTAGTTATTTTGAGATGTGTTCTTTTTCATATAGGAAATTCCATCCTTCAAGGCAGAATATTGATTATCTGTTGGGAATTCAGAGCAGAAGACACAATATCAAAATGGCTTCTTTGATAACAGAATAACAAATGTTTCACTCTTTAGTCTTTGAAGTCTTCTTCTTGATTTCATTAATGTTTGCTTTGTCTCTATTTTCATTAAAGAAGAGTTCTACATAAAGGTTAATTACTAAACTATCAGATTTCACTACATTTGGCTTTGACACAACTCACCTCCATATATGAAGGTTATACCAGTTATGTGTTTGTGTATGTGTGTAGGTATAACTTTATACACAAACACACACACATATATGTGTATATCAACTCTGCTACATATGTATTATATGTATGAATATATGTATGTGTGTAATAAAAATGGGCTGTATTAGTGTTGATGATTATATAAGTCAGTGAAAACCACTAGAAGCCTTTTAAAGAGTGAGTGGGTGAGTGCTTAGCCTTGGTCTCATGGGGTTAATTATATGTGAAATAATAGACACATACACACATTTTAGAGTAGAATTAATGTATGTAGTAGGTACCTTTGTAAGTGCTACTCATAGGTTCACATTATACATGTTTAGTAAGGCAATGAAAACTGTTTGTTGCCTGACAAATGGTTATGGGTATAACACGAAACTCCAAGTACCAACACAAACAACATCAGACACATATACATATGTCTCCCTACTCCTCCTCCATTTATATATTTTAAAATCCACACACACACACACACACACACACACACACACACACACACACACACACATATATATATATATATATATATATTGGAACAGTGATATCCCAGCATGACTGCAGCTTTGAAGCTGAAACAATTTAAAGATTTAAAGATTTATGTATGTAAGTATGTATGTATGTATGTATATATATATATATATATATATATATATATATGTATGTGTGTGTGTGTGTGTGTGTGTGTGTGTGTGTGTGTGTGTGTGTGTGTGTGTGTGTGTATAATGTATTACATATATATCCATTCATACACATATATGTGTGTGTGCATAGATATGTTTGAGTACATGCATGTTACATATGTATGTATGTTACTGACAATGCATACAAAGTTTTATCTATAGGATAGCTGTCTCTTAACATATGCAAATGACATATTTACAATTCCAGCAATATTTATACACTTTATTTATTTATTTATTTATTTATTTAAAATAGAAATAACATTACTTGTCTAAATGAAACACAAAAGACACATATGCTCATTCACATACACACAATCACTCACTACCCACGTCTCTCTTTCTCTCTGTATACACACACACACACACACACACACATATATATATACAAATACACATGTACGTACACATACATGCATACATACATACATACAAAGAAAAGTATAAAAATTTCTGTTGGCTTCAATGATGATTATTCCAGTTGTTCAATTAACTGAACTACTAACTCACTGAATTAGCATGCAAAGTGGCTGAATATTCCACAGAGATGTTCATCCTCAACTCTTTAGCATTCAGATTACTCTGTCAAATACAAAGCCTATTCGTGCACATTGTTTTCTATTAATCATACATTATCTTGTAGCCTCAAATGGTGAGCTGGCAGAACTGTTAGCACACCGGACAAAAATGCTTAGTAGCATTCCGTCTGCCTTTTATATTCTGAGCTCAAATTCTGCTGAGTTCCACTTTGCCTTTCACCCCGTGAAGTACCAGTCAAGTACTGGGGGTTGATAAAATAACTACCAATCACTGTAATAGACTTAACCTTCCCTTCAGAATCCGGTGACCCAGTGCCAAAATTTGAAACTGTTATCTTGTAGCTTCGAGATTTCAATGATGTAGTCGTTTATTTTTAGAAAGTCATTGTAGGGTATGTGTGAGAGGCCAGATCTGACCAGTTGGAACATAAAACAGGTTGAATACTTGGGCCAGATATGGCTAGTTTGAATACTAAAAAGTTAATATTATTCTTAAGCAGAATCTGCAGGACACAAGAGTGTGACTAAGCTGGTTCTTCAAAATATACAAGCACAATTCAATTGACTGGGCTTCTGCCACAGTTTTCTGTCTAACCAATGTCACTCACAAGGCTCGGGTAAAGACATTTGTCCAAGATGTCACGCAATAGTATTGAACCAGGAACTTCATGATTGCTAAATGAACTTCTTAAACAGTTTGTCATGCATAAAACTATACATGCAAACATACATTCCTTATTACCCCCTACTGTGCATAGATTATATATGTATATTTATTAATATATGCTTATTCGTTCAAATATATTAATTTATATACAGAAAATAGAGAGAAAAAAATAACGAGTGGTACAATATGTGTGTGTGTGTGTGTGTGTGCATGTGTGTTCATGCACATGTACATACACAAATATACACATATGAAAGGATATAGATACCCATATTGACATGTATGCCTAGATGTTTGTATGTTGCACAAACATATATAAAGCATATATTGCTATATGTCTATATATAAGGCTACACATGCACACACACACATCTGTATTTGTATATTTTAAGGTAATTATCATATCTTGATTCAAAAACATAAAGATAAACATACAAAATAAAAACATGCATTTACATATATATTACACACATATTTCTACACATTTTTGTTTGTTTGTTTATTTGTGTGTGTGTGTGTGTGTGTGTGTGTGTGTACAAAAATACAAACATACACCATGCATATAAACACACACACACACACACACATACATACATAATATGCATCATCTCATCATTTTACATTCACTTCCTATGCTGACATGGGTGGTTGGACAGTTTGACAGAATTCATTGAGCTGGGCTCTGATTTTGCATGGTTTCTATACCTGGATGCCCTTCCTAATGCCAATCACTTTACAAAATTTATTGGGTACTCTTTTTCCTTTGTGACTCCAGCATGAATGAGGTCACCTTATAGCTCACAAGACTAAAGAATCTCTATGAATGAAACAAAAATATAAAATGAGTGATATCATTAAGTGATGGAGGAGATAATAAAATACTGGTCCAGAGCAAGAGAGTAAAGGGAGAGGGAGTGTAGTTGGTGGGGTAGTAGTGGTGTATCCAGTGTTATTCCACATTATAAAGATGAATATAGGTGAGGAGAAATGAAGGAAATAAGTGTTGAAGATCTAGAGAGGGTATAGTGACATGATTATTGAAGGAAAAAGAAGTGAGGACGTCATGGGAGGAACACACTGAGGGAAATAAGAAGGTGTTAGGGATGATGGAAAAGCTGTGGGCAGAAGGGCAGTGAGAGAAGTAAGGCAGGAGATAGGGGAGCAGTTGATGAATGTAATGAGAAAAGTGAGAGAGGCTGAAGGGTACCACAGAGATGGGGAAGGGAAGAGCAGAGGATGAATGCAGTGAAGATATCCTAGGTGGAGAGGTAGGTGAGGAGAGGGCAGTAAAAGAAAGACAAGTTGGAGAGAAGTGATGGGTAAATGTAATGAAAGTATCCCAATCTCTGACGCTTCACATGTTAAGACTTCTCTTAACCATACTTGCACAAGAAAGCAGGTTTGCTATTTATATATTCGTTCAGTCATTTTTGTAAACCAGTGCAGATTGGACAGTTACTTATATGAGGTAGTTTTTTACAGTTGGAGTGCTCTTCCTATCACCAACACTAACTTGCTTTTCAAATAAGGGATTTTATATCCTACTGAATTTCAAAAATGCAGAGCTACAGGACATTATGTTTGAAGGGAATGTAAACATGACAGCACCATGTTTAGCTCACAAATTTTCTTCCAAAGAAGCAGAAATTACAACTTCAAGAACACCACACATGCACACACACACACACACACACACACATGCACACAAAGAGGCACAAACACATATATGCACACACATATATATGGTCTTTCATACAGTTTCCATCAACCAATTCCTCAGGCTGACCAATAACAAAACAGTGGTCAGCCTGAAGCCATAATAGAAGATGCTTCATCAATGTGCCATGCAGTTGGACTGAACTTGAGACCATATGGTTGTGCAGTGGACTTCTTGACCACACTGCCATATTTGAGTTTATATACATACATATATATATATTATGCTCCAGCATGACCGCAGCCGAATGGCTGAAACAAATAAAAGAATATATATATATTTACATGCAGTTAAATATATGTCTGATCATAGAGTAACCAATGGTTTCACATCCATGAAGCACTTAGCTTTATAGATGGCTTGTCAGACTCTAATGGTGTAGAGTAAATACATTACTGCTCTATACAGTAGAGTGTGCTTCTTTTTCAAATATATAATCCACTGATGATATATAAATAAATATATATATATATATATATATATATATATATATATATATAAAGTAATTAAGTTTATGTCTGGTCATAAAGTGACCAATGGTTTTGCACCCACAAAGGCGGATGTCTCCATTGGTCACTCTATGACCGGACATAAACTTAATTACTTTTAATACATTACTGCTCTATGCTTAGAATGTGCTTCTTTTTTGGATATACGATACATTGACAATATATATATATATATATATATATATATATATAGAGAGAGAGAGAGATAGGCATAGACATAATGGTTGTATGGTTAACCCTTTAATGGCAAAGTTAAATTTCATGGTTATTCCAGTAATGATGTTAAAAAATAAATTGGTATTTTCAGCAAGTTACATTGCCTCAAGAAACTTGACATATCTCAGCAAAAATTAGTTTCAAGCATGACATTTCTCAACAAAAGACAGAAAGATATAAAACTACTTTCTGCAGTTAAGGGAAATGAAATTTTGAGTGGATGTCTGAAAGGTTAAGCGGTTCATTTCACAACCAATTGTTCCATTTCATCTTATTGCATAGCATCTTGGGCAAATGTCTTCTACTCTAGCCTGGAACTAACCAAAGCTTGTAAGTGAAATTTTATCTAAGGTCTATTATCTAGTGTTTTTTTTTTACGTTTGTGTCCCTTTGTGCTCTATAACTTAGTGGTTCAAAATAGGTACCAGACTGCTGTAAATATTGGGACTGGTGTGATTGACTAAACTCTCAAGGAGACATTACTCAAGTGGAATGACTGGAACGAGTAAAAGAATATGAGAATATATTTACATGTGTGTGTGTATGTTTGTGTGTGTGTGTGCATATATGTGTGTGTGTGCATAAATGCATGATAAATATGTATACATATACAATCACACACATACATGTATCTATGAATTAAGTTTATACTATCAGATAGCTGCATGCATATGGGTACCCAAACATTCACATACACACATACTAACATGTCTGCACATACTTTCTGCCTCATCATCATGCATTTATATATATATATATATATATATATATATATATATATATATATATATATATATATATTACACACACACACACACACACACACACACACACACACATTTACACAAACATAACACCACTACAACACCATACCCTCGTGGTGCTCCACTTGCCACCACCTTCATCACCACTGCAACTACTGCATTAATCAGTTTGCCAGCTGAAAATACACCCCCATCAGAATTGACTATTTAAAAGTCGTTAAACACAAAGTGTTTTGTTGAGGCCATAACTGTCTCAGTTCAGATGGGAAGTTTTTCATGGATTGGTTTATATCTTCACTCAGTGTCTGACATAAATTTTACACATAGGAGGGGACACAGTGGATTCACTACTACATAATGATGATGATGATGATGATGATGATGACGACCACCCCCACCTCCACAATGATGTCTACTTCTATGACTATGATAGCCACCACTACCTCCACCATCATTGCAAGCACTGTGATAGTCAGCACCACTATAACAGCCACCAATGCCACAGCCACTATCATCACCACCACAACCACAACAACAACAACAACAACAGCAACTGCCATCACCTCTACCACCACTACTGTAATACAACCATTACCTCATTATCACCACTAATAGCACAACAGACTTCACTTTCAAAACCACCACCAATACTACAACTATCACATCCACCATCATCGTTAACAACTCTATGATCAATACCATCTTCATCAATGATGCCAGTATTAACAGAATGACAGAAATACTGAGGGAGTCTCTATATGATTGCTTGACCTGCTTGACGTTGCAGTCAAATCTCTCTTAAATTATACCTTATTGCCTGAAATTTTTTTTAAAAAGGGCACATTGGATAATGACGTCCAAGGTACACAATGCCTGAAAAAGAGGATCATCATAGCTGGAATGCTTTTTACCAAAGATGCTGACCTATCAAAACTGTAATCACACAATAAAAGTACTCTCAGCATACAGGCACAGGCTTGGCTGTGTGGTAAGAAGATGCTTCTCAACCACATGGTTCTGGGTTCAGTCCCATTGTATGGCACATTGGACAAGTGTCTTCTATAATAGCCACAGGCTCACCAAAGCCTTGTGAGTGGATCTGGTAGATGGAAACTGAAAGAAGCCCATCATATATATGTGTGTGTGTGTCTTTGTTTCTGTGTTTGTCCTCCACCACCATTTGACAACGTGTGTTGGTTTGCTTACATCCTTGTAACTTATTGGTTTGGCAAAAGAGACTGATAGAATAAGTACCAGACTTAAAAAAAAACAAATTACTGGGTTTGATTCAGTCAACTAATAACTCTTCAAGGTGGTGCTCCAGTATGGCAGCAGTGTAATGACTGAAACAAGTGAAAGATAACAGATAAAAGATACACTGCAGCTATGATCATCCAGTAATTTTGACTCAGGCATAATGTCTACAAAACAACATTGTTCAATTTACTTTCAGTAAGACTGTAGGATGTACGACAAGGGAGGAGACTGGTGGCTATTTCTAACTTATTGAATAACCACATGAAAGCTTACTTGCCAGCTCATAATTACATAAGTTACCATACAGACACCTATATTAGATGCACCGGTTGACAAGTCATAGTGAAAGAATAAATCACACCACCTTTGAGTATATAAATGAATATAATATTTTGGCTGCAGCTTTTGACCCATTCAGAAGTCACACATCGCTTTTTTGTGAATACTGTTTGCAACTTTGCTTGTGTTTTCATACATATATATATATTTGAAATTTTACAGTCTAGCAATGTCCTGGAACCATAGATATGATAGCAATGTGTTTTGTATGATGTATTTCTGCAGCAAACAAATTAGGTGATGCTTTTAAATCAACACTCCTGATTGGCTGACAATATACATCTAACATCTATGGACATTAGTGTTACACCTACCTTGTAGAGAACTATACGTTTATATTCTAAATGTATGTGTGTATATTAATGAGACTGCTTATAGTCACAGATATGTTTGTTTTGTAGCAGAATAAAATTCTGCTTAGGCTGTTACTTTGTTTTTTCTTTATGCATGACATCATCAACATGTATTTGCTTATGACACTGATATACATGTGGACTGAATAGTGACATGACCAACACAACTTATATACTCAATTATTTGTTGCTGCTGCTGCTGCTGGTATGTGTGCTTGCACATGCAAGTGTTTATGTGTGTGTATGTATTAGTTTGCTATGAATTTCTAGAGTAGAGCATAGGTATGTATGTGCATGCATATTTGTGTCTAATGTGCATGCACATGCACACACACACCTTTTCCAAGCTACTTTGAAGTTCCAGCTATGTAGCCTTCATTTAATTGTCCAATGAAAGTTACATAGCTGAAACTTTGAAAGGACTATCAACCTTTCCCTTGGTAAAATGAAACAAATATATTACTTTACTGGAAAGTATTGAGTGATCCTTCAATTTAAGGTTTCATTGTTATTATATATAACTATACAAACACACACACACATAATATACATATCTTTATTAATATACACACTCACACACACATGCGCACATGTGTGCACATACACATATACATGCAGCTGTGAAATGTTACATGTGCATAAGTTTAATAAAACGAAAGCACCAATAAATCTGACTCCTGACAGCTTAGTGCCAACAACCATTAATTTATAGCAACAATAGGGCTGAAGGAAAATACCTGAGGGTGGAAGGGGGTGCATCCTACAAGCTAAATACACATACAGTAGAGTTAATTAAATGATTTATAACTTTGACCCAGAGTTGCCCGCCAGCCAAGACAACATCTGGCAACCAAACCACAGCACAATGAACTGAACTGCATACATGCTTCCAAAACTGGTCAGGACAAAGGTGTTGCAACTATTGATGAAATTATGATACACACACACACACAAAAGAGTATGGGCAGAGGTATGGCTGTGTGACTGAAAAGAGCTTGCTTCCCAACCATCTGACTTAAGAAGGTGTATTTTACTAAAGCCCTGGGCCTACCAAAAGCACTAGGCCTACCAAATATGTGCATATATTTTTGCATATGTATGTGTGTGTGCCTTCATCTTCACATTTTGTGATGGTTATAAACAAATATCAAAATCATATATATATATATATATATATATACACACACACACATTTTATATATGTGTATATATAGATATATACACACACACACACACATTTTATATATATATATATATATATGTATGTATAGGGGGAGAATTCACAAAAAACAAAAGACAAAGGCAGGTGGTGTAGACAACAAACAGATGTATTAGTTTTACGCTCGGGAAGTGAAAAAGTCTTTAACGTTTCGAGCCTATGCTCTTCCACAGAAAGGAACACAGAAAGAAACAAGGAGAGAAAATAAAGAATGTGTAGTGGTTAGCGATCTATCATGGCGAATATATATATATAGTCAATCCAAACATGAACAAGCAAGAAAAAATACAAAAAAATAACAACGCGAGGACATGGAATAAGTACAGTGTTATTGGACGCTCAGGAAAGGAAAGAAAAGAAAGAGGATTTCAAGTTTCGAGTGGAACTCTTCATCAGAAATATAGAAAAAGTCTAAAGAAGGATATATGTATTTACTTCAAAAGTTAGACAGAGAAAGGAAAAAAGATGAAACTGGGCAAAAACATAATAGACAGAAAATGGAGACAAAACATGATACAAGGAACATTTGCAGCTGATTTTCTCATCAGTTTGTTTCCGAGACATCTTAGTGGTTTATGCTATTTAAAACCAAGGCCACTGTTATCAACAGGAGTGCCAGAGCAATAGAACTACAGGAAAAGGCTGATGAATAAATATATATATATATATATATATATATATATATATATGTGATGTATATATATATGTATATATGATGTACATATATATGGGAGAATTTACGAAAAAAACAACAACAGACGAGTACAGGTGGTGTGTATATATATATATATATATATAATCATCATTGCCATTTAGTGTCCATTTTACATGCTCTCATGTGTTAGAGATGGTTTGACTGGAAGTCGGAGAGCTGTACCAGGCTCCGGTCTGTTTTGGCTTGGTTTCTATGGCTATATGCCCTTTCCAGTGCCAAACACTCCGCAGAGTGTATTGGGTGCCTTTAACATATCATCAGCATTGGCAACAACTACGATTTCACTAAGTCTGACATGTCTTCTCAAGTACAGTGACATATCTTCTCAAGTACATATATATGTATAGAAGGTAAAGACCCCCTTTGGTTATGAATAATGATAGGATTGCACCTAGTAATTTCCTCTCCAAGGAACAAGTCCGAGCAAGGTTGCTTGTGGAAGACCAGCAGTAGCCTGTGCATACAGCCCTCCCCTCTCCATGCCAACAATGTCATTCAAGGGAAAGGTAAAGCAGATATAAATTGGCACCAGTGACATTGCAGCTCATTTCTATAGCTGCACGAACTGGAGCAATGTGAAATAAAGTGTCTTGCACAAGAACACGATACACAGCCTGGTCTGGGAATCAAACTCACAACCTCACAATTGTAAGACCAACAACACTCTAACCATGTGCTTTCATATATATAATGTATATATATATATATATATATATATATATATATATATATATATATATATGAGTGTGTGTGTGTGTGTGTGTGTGTGTGCGTGTGTGTGTGTGTGTGAATGTATATTTATTCTTTTACTTGTTTCAGTCATTTGACTGTGGCATGCTGGAGCACTGTCTTGAAGGGTTTATATATATATATATATATATATATATATATATATACACACACACATACATATACTCACATATATACTTATACACACACATTATATATGTACATATATACATTGTATGTATATTTTAGATACATGTATATATACATACATGTATGTATATCATTGTTCTTCTTCCAATGTATAGTCATTAATGTTGCTTTCATTGAATTAACATGGAGTGACACAAATGCAGCATGTACATTTTCTTCCAAAATAAAGCTTTGGTGTAGTTTGATCTGAAGGTTCATTTTATGACCCTCAATTTTGCCAGTGGCTTTAAATTAACATTACAGTCCCTCCCCTCAAGTCTTATACACACACTGCTAGATAAAGTTCAGTGGTACCAAAGTGGGTTTACAGCCCATACCCTCCAAGAACCCCCTCCCCGCCACCTCTCTCATACATTTGCACACACACAAAAAGTAGTTCTGTGGCACTGAAGTGGCATCAGTCCTTCTCCACCCCTCACACATGCACATGGAAATAGTTATTGTATAATTGGGCTATTAATTGCTATGGTTACTGTAATTGATGTAAAGATGTTTCCAAACCCTCTCCCTTCTTCGCTGACCATACTTGTTACAATTAAGAAGAGACTAATGGTCAGATTTGACTTCAATTCCAATATGATGATGATGATGGCAGCCAGAGCAAATGATGCAAAAATCTCATTAGACCTACGTCATTTTACCATTAGTATTGTCTACAGCTAATTTTGCTGCTCCTTCAAGACAATAATAATTACAGAATGAACCAAGCTGGTTGTTTCCTTCCCACTCAATATTTGCTGAACTTATATGATATGATGTTGAAAATAAAACCTAGACTAGACAAGTAGCAACTGGTGAGGAGACAAAATTCTTCAAGTTGTATTTCCATTAAAAAGAATAAATGATATTATATCGACTGACCACCCTTCATTAGAAACTTTTGTTTCTAAAGCTACACTAAATGCATTTTCTTAACAGAATTAATCATTAGTTCAATGGTTCTGTGGTGTTGTATGTAAATTTGGTCATAAATTTAATTAATTGATGAAATAGCTCTTCTCCTGGATAGTAAGCCAGCACTTCAAACATGCCTTTGAACACACATTGTCAGCTAATGAAATATTCATTAGTTGTTATGCAGTGCACCAATCACCACCAAATACAATAGTGATCTATAGCATACAATGGCACCAAGTTACCATAGTACTTTTAGTTATAGCAAACTACATAGTTTACACCTGTTGTTGTTTGTTTGTCTCAGTCAGCTCTACTTAAATAAACTTCTGACAAGGAAGTAGTTGGCTGAACACTTAAGAATGAAAAATATTCTCTTCCAGAATATTTATTTGCAGCTAAATGGGTTGGGATTCTGAGAGTTAAGTGCAGTGCCAGTGATGGAATATACAAAGATCCTTTAGCTAATAGGTTGACATCATAACAACACTGTCATCTATGATTTTCACAGATCAATAAACAAGTCACAGAAACAATGTTAAAACAGAAATAATTACTAAAGATTTATGCCAACACAACCAAGTAATGTAAATAAATGTTTTCATTAGACATTGTCTTTAACAAAATCTTCATTCCCTAGTAGTATGTGATTTCCCTTCTTATATATATATATATATATATATGTATATATATATAGATATATATATTTTATTCTTCTTGTTTTTTCCTTATGTGCTTGTTGTAACCCCCTCTGCCATTTTTTTCTACACATGTGCATGTGTGTGCATAAATGCACATGCATATGTCTGTGTATGTATTTATATGCAGGTGAGTGTTTACTTTAAGTGTGCATGTGTATGTATGTGTGTATGTATATATATGTGCGTGTGTGTATAGGAGTGTAGGTATATTTATATGTAAATGTATATGTACATGTATATGTACATGTGTATGTATGTATATATATACATATATATAATGGAAAAATTATACAAAATGTATATATATATATATATATAAATATATGATTATATATATATATATATATATATATATATATATATATATATATGAATATATGATGATGATGATATATATATATATATATATATATATATATATATATACACACACATATATATACATACACATATATACACACACACATACACACAAATATATTATATGCATGTATGTGTATTTATATGTATATATGTGTGTGGGTGTGTGTATGTATTGTAGATGTATGTAGGCATGCCTGTGTTGGCGTCTTTTGTTCTATGGAACAACAGACCCCAAACTCCCCCATCCCTTTACCCAAATAAATTTGGATGACAGCATTCTGGTAATTCACAAATCTGTTGCCACATCAGTTGAATAGATTCTTATGACCACAATACATTCCCCATACCAATAACAATCCTTTTCTTCCTACTACTCAATTCCAAACCACACCCATTCTTGAATATTTTAGGTCTCAATCTTTTCTATATTGCCCATTACTACTCTAAACTTACTTTCTTGATTTTGTTGTTGTCTGGTTGGCATGGTTTCTATGGTTGGATGCCCTTCCTAATGCCAACCATTTTACAGAGTATCCTGGGTGCTTTTTATATGGCACCAGCACTTCTTCTTGCCTTTAACCCTCCAACGCGGAGTATAGGCCACTTATAACTAAATTCCATGTCGCATAATTTCTCGCTTCTGTACTTATACTCTGCCATGAATGTCCCCCTTTCTCTAGTTCCTTTTGTGTTGATCTATGCCACGAGTTCTTAGGCTACCTCTCTTTCTATATCCATCCGGATTCCACTGTAAAGCACTTTTCGCTGCATTTGGTGTGTCCTTTCTAATTGTGTTACCAATCCACTTCCACGTTTTCTTAAATATTTGCTCTCTAATTGGAACTTGATTCGTTCTTTGCCATAGCTCCATATTGCTTATGTGTTCGGGCCATCTGATTTTAAGTATACTACGCAACCACCTTTTAATTAGTGCCGGTACAGTAGCTTTTTATGTGGCACCAAAAATAAGGGAGATCATTTTAATCAAGCCTAATTGAATTAATATAAATATTACTGGATTTATTTGGTCATTTTAGTTGTAGAGAAATGACTATGTACTTAGAAGCAAATGTAGGAGATATATTAAAACAGGAATCACTTACCTGTAGAGACAGGAATCAGAAGCTGTTGGACTGGTAGAGATGAACCTGTAGTTTGTCCTTGGGTTAAATGCTGACCAGCAATGAAAAACTGTGGTGCCACTTGCGGTTGACTAAATAACTGCTGGGGTTGATTGGAAAGGGCTGATATTGTACCTGAATGAAATAGAATAAAGTGTTGAGGATAATTGTGTTTGTGCATAAGTAAAGGAAGATGTGTACGATATAATCATGAATATTACTACTGCAGAATGTGTGTGCGTGTGTTTTTTGGAAACAAGAATGAAGGGTGAAGTCAATATATGTTATACATATTGTTTGGCAGGAAGTTGAAGCTTCACTCTTGGAAACTGTATGGAAGCCTGTCAAATTTATTATAGGTTGTAATCCAAAAGTACAACCTTGTCATATATTGTATCAGTTTGATATGCATGCATACACTTGTGGGATACTCAACCATTTAGATCAATAGTTCTCAACTGGGGTCTATATAAGATTTTGTTGTTAAAGTTCAGGAGTATTAAATTCACTATACTTCTAAAACACACTAAGTATTTTAACATTTTTTTTTTATATACAGTTCTTGATATTTATTTATAAAAATAAAAAAAATTTTAACATGGAGGTGTAGTAGAGTAAAATAGGAATCAATGGGGTCCATGAGTTAAGAACCACTGATTTAGATTTTGTTGCTCAATCAATAAATTAATTTAACAAGTAAGTAATTGATTGAACAATAGAATGTTTGTCCTTGAAGCTGATGAAGGAACCATCACTGATTAGCTCATTAAACAAGCTAAATCAAATGACTCAATTTTGTTATCTTCAATCCGAGTCACTAACTATTGGTATTGTGTACATACCGACCACCAGAAAGCCATCTGTTGTTACCTGGTATGGCCAATGGAAGTGAAATACTTAGTGATTATGGTATTGTGATACAAGTATAAAAAAAAACCTCAAGTTGAAATATCTACTGCTGGTGTTTCATTATACAGTTGCTTATTACACTCAATTCTATACATATTAATTAACAGAAGTTGTTACTGTTGTTATTGGTAGTTGTTTAGCCACAAATCAACCCTGACTGAGCAGACTTATGATCAAAGATATTCAAGATATGACAATCACATTATTTTTCTTTTTCTACAGGACTTTAATGTGCTCTTTTTTTCAAAAGAAAGTGGAGCTCAATTGAAGAAGATTATTTAGCTGCAATTTCCAGAAGGTTGAGTAGAAGGGTTTTCAAACCATTACCTACAGTACTTGACTGACACTTTATTTTATTAACACTGAAAGGATGAAAGGTGACGTTGACCTCAGCAGCTGTAGCAATAATGATAATAATAATGGTTTCAAATTTTGCCACAAGGGCAGCCATAATAAGCCTTTCTACTATAGAAACAAGGCCTGGATTTTGTGGGGAGGGGGACAGTTGATCACATCAACACCAGTGCTCAACTGGTACTTGATTTATCAACCCCAAAAGGATGAAAGGTAAAGTCGACCTTGGTGGAATTTGAACTCAGAATATAGTGACGGATAAAATACCACTAAGCATTTCATCCAGCGTGCTAACAGTTCTGTTAGCTCGCCACCTTTAATAATAATAATAATAATAATAATAATAATATTGATTTCAAATTTTTGGAACAAGGTCAACAGTTTTGGGGAGGAGGTAACTGATACTCAGCTGGTATTTATTTTATTGACCCCAAAAGGATGAAAGACAAAGTTGACCTTGGCAGTATTTGAACTCACAATGTGAAGACAGATGAAATATTGCAAAGCAGTTCGCCCAATGTGCTAATGATTCTGCCAGCTCACCGCTTTGATGATGATGATGATGATGATGATGATGATAATAATAATAATAATAATAATAATAATAATAATAATAATAATAATAATAATAATAATAATAATAATAATAATAATAATAATAATAATAATAATAATAATAATAATAATAATAATAATAATAATAATAATAATAATAATAATAATAAAAATAATAATAATAATAATAATAATAATAATAATATCAATACCAGCAGATGACAACATTTCTCTAAAAGAAATGGAAAAACTTTCAAAATACAAAGACCTGGAAATAGAGATAACTCGAATGTGGAATCTAAAAACAGAAACAATTCCTATCATAGTAGGTGCCTTAGGTATAATAAAAAAATATTCAGACAAATACATAACAAAAATACCAGGACTTACAAATATATATAACATACAGAAAATTGCACTACTGGGTACTGCACACATTCTACGCAAAACACTTTCAATACAGTAAACATAAGAGCACCACAGCAAACCACAGCACATACCCAAGGCGCACAGAGCTGCGCTCGGTAGTGAAGTGAAAGCACGTTATAAAAATAAAACTACTGAACAATAATAATAATAATAGCAATAATAATAATAATCTTTTCTACTATAGATACAAGGCCTGTATTTTGTGGGGAGGGGGACAGTCGATCACATCGACCCCAGTGCTCAACTGGTACTTGATTTATCAACCCTGAAAGGATGAAAGGTAAAGTCGACCTTGGTGGAATTTGAACTCAGAATGTGGCAGCAGACGAAATACAGCTAAGCATTTTGCGCCCACTGTGCTAACAATTCAGTCAGCTTGCCACCTTGTTGTTATTGATGACGACGATGACTATTTTTATTATTATTATTATTATTATTATTATTATTATTATTATTATTATTATAGTAAAAATAACAGAAATAACAACCACAAAAAAAAAAATACTAGGAAGCATTTAGTAAGAGGGAACACTATTTCACTGCTTTGAAAAATAGCCAATAACACTGATTAAAAAAACACAAATCAAATTGAAAAATGATAATTGTGTAAGTAATACTTGTAAAATTTATTGATCTTCATTTCATATAATTAATGTACTACAAATGTTCTCAATGATCGACGACCTGACACCACATCTAAACAAACTACCAGAGCACAGTTCATATCAATACCACACTGATTCCATCCTAACCCCGACTAAAAGTGACAAACATTACAAATAAAAATTCTCTCATTCAACCTAAGGTTATAAGGGGAATACATAATTTGAATTTGATGTATAAAATATACAAAAAAAAAATAGGGTATGCAAGTCAGCACTATTGGAAAAAGAACAATACCTAATGAAAATAAAGAATTCCAGACATTATTCCTCAAGTATTGCAAATAAAATAGAAAAGGTATAAATGGGTAAGACAGGAATATGTTTTATTTCTACATGCATGTTTTATAGCCACACTCTACCCTAAGAATAAAACTACGATATTCACATACAGTATTTAAAGAGAAAATAACCTCTGTCTAAACATAACATCGGAGTCCAACAGACTAACTTAAGAAGATACATTCTTGATGTAAAATAAATAAATAAATGAATAAATAAATAAATCAGAAACAGAATGCTTAAAACTAAACACTTAATGAAAATGCAAATAATAAACACAAAACAAACAATGAAAATAAAAGCAGAGTGAACATAATGCACGAAAATAGACATAACCCATGCAGAAGGAAATGAATAGTAAATAGCAAAACACATTAAACCCCTAGCACACAAACAGAATAGTGACCAACAAAAAGCAGAATAGAATAACACAAATAGAAATATAAACAGAAAGGAACATAAGGAAGATTATTTAAAAATAGAAAATAATAAAGATGAAAACCATGAACATGTCAATCTGAAGTTGGAAATAATTAAAGCATT
Organism: Octopus bimaculoides; assembly: GCF_046866305.1. NCBI lineage: Eukaryota > Metazoa > Mollusca > Cephalopoda > Octopoda > Octopodidae > Octopus > Octopus bimaculoides. The sequence continues at coordinate 40,805,111 of NC_142945.1, read as the reverse complement.
AAATTCAATAGAAGATATTCTGTGGCTCAATGAATGTACTTCCCAAGGATAAAACTCAATGATAAAATTGGAACAACGATAAAAAAAAAAATGCAAGCCTGACCATCATAGATTTAAGGAAAACAAACCCAAACATCAATATCACCAGTTTAAGCAAAATAATGTAAGTAGCAACTACCTTAAGTACAAAGGAAAGTGGTTAATTCTTCAGAAATATTCATAGAGGAATATCAAAACTAAAGCAAACTACATATAAAGTGAATATAGAGAAAAAAAAAGCAGAGAAAAGGTCTCTCAATCCATATCAAAATCTATAATAAAAAGACACAACTAAAAAAGAGATACAATTATGACAAAAATAAGTTAGGGCTGCTATTTGTCAGCAATGTCAAAAAATGCACAGGTTTGGGCAAAGTTTTGTTTAAGACAAAAACAGTTGCCCATGCAACAAGTCTTCCTTCTCCATACTCTGGGTGTTGTCCAAAGGAAAGACATTGTTGTCAGAACACAAAGAGCCAGAACAGGTAACATTAGATAGTCCATCTCCCATCTGATGCTTTAACAGTTCTGCTAATCCACTGCACTGGATCAATACATCTTTTTATCAACCCTGGAAGGATCCTGAGCACAGAGAGTTGGAACAAACACTACAAGGTATTCTGTCTAATGCATTAACAAGTCTGCTAATTCCTGATATTATAATCAGTAAGTAATTGTAATTAAAATATGAATACACCAATGTTATAAGAGAAATATGGATGTGTTACATAGTGTTATAATAGAAATATAAAACTGTGTGTATAATCTTATAACCAAAATGTAGAACTGTGTATACATTGTTATATAGTGTTATAACAGAAATATGGAACTGTATATATGTGTGTGTGTGTGTGTCTGTGTGTGTAATCTTCATCATCATCGTTATCATTTAACATCTGCCTTCCATGCTAGCATAGATTGGACAGTTTCACAAGAGCTGGCCAGGCAGAAGCCTGCACCAGACTTCTGTAACTGTTTTGGCAGGATTTTTACAGCTGGATGCCCTTCCTAACACCAACCACTCAGCAAAGTGGACTTAATGCTTTTTTATGTGGCACAAGCACAGGCGATGTCAGTTTTGGCAAGGCTTTTACAGCTGGATGCCCTTCTGAAAACCAACCATTTTACAGTGTGGACTGGGCGCATTTAAGTGGCACCTGCACTTACAGGGCCACCAAGTACTTGCAAGACAAAAAAAAAAACTTTTAAGAGAGGAGGAAGCATTGGAGGAAGTGATCTTGTGTCTTACTGTAGAAGAAGTACAAGGTTATCCGGAGAGAGAGAGGGAGAGAGAGAGAGAGAGAGAGAGAGATCAGGAATGAAGACAAAAACAGGTGTGCTACTGCAAAGGAAATACATGGTTACCCAACCTGAGGGAAGTGCAGGAGGAAAGAGAGAGTGGGAGACAGTAGGATAGAGATGGTGGCAAAAGGGACAAAAGGGACAAGTATCAGAATATAAATGGGCTGGTTGAGTAAAGGAAGAGAGAGATATAGATGGTGGCAAGTCTGTGTTTGTCCTCCCACCATCACTTGACAACTGATGTTGGTGTGTTTGCATTCATGTAAATTAGTGATTCAGCAAAAGGGATTGATGGAATAAGTACTGGGATTACAAAGAGTAAGCCCAAGGGTCAATTTCTTCAACTAAAAACCCTTTAAAGAGATGCTCCAGCATGGCCAAGAACTCCGTGTTCTTGGAGATGCTCCAGCATGGCCAAGAACTCCGTGTTCTTTTTGTTTTGCAAGGTACTTGATGACCCTGTCAGTACTGGTGCCATACGAAAAGCACCCAGTACATTCAATAAAGTGATTGGCATTAAAAAGGGCATCCAGTAGCAGAAACCATGCCAAAACAGACAATGGTACTGTTCTTGGCCTTGCTAGCTTCTGTCACACCATCCAGCCCATGTCAGCATAGAAAATCAACATTAAATGATGTATATCGTGCTATACAGTGTTATAATGGAAGTGAAGTATGGATCTGTGTATGTAAAGTTATATAGTGTTATATGGATCTGTATAAATAGTGTTATAGCAGAAATATGGATTTGTGTATCTCGTGGTATAGAATACCAAACTGTGTGTGTGTGTGTGTGTGTGTGTGTGTGTGCGTGCATGTCTGTTATAGTAGAAAAGTGAAGCCATGTGTTGTTTTCAGTCAGAACAAAGAATAGTTCCGTTTTTTTTTTCCTTTTCTGTTTTTACATTTTATCCAGTCAGTAACAACAAAAACAACAAATAAACAATTCATCTTTACTATATAAAAATGCATTGCTCCTGCATGGCCACATCTACCTGCTGGAACCAGTAACTATATATATATATATAATGGCAAAGGGAAATATTATTCCAACAAAACCATCATTTTAATTGTCCCATTAATAAAAAATAATACCACCACCACCACCACCACCACCCACTACGTTACATGCACCAGTGAAACAATAACAACAACAACATTTATGTAACCATATTATATATATATACCATGGTTTCTTGTTTTTTTTGTTTTTGTTTTTAAATGATGCTATAAAAATTTGGTGCACATTTTAATGTGCACCTTTGAGAGCAAAAATATTCATGTGTGCATGTAATGCACAGTGTCATTTTTATTGCTGCACAGTGTTGGTGGAGATAAAGCAAATATTTACAGAAAACAATATAAAACTACTTTTTTTTTGCCTTCTGATGTTGCTGTTGTTGTTGTTATCACTGGGTTGTCATTGATATCACTGTGTTGTTGTTGTTGTTGTTGTTGTTGTTGGTGGTGGTGGTGATGTCACTGCTGCCACTGTTGTTGTGGTGCTGGCAATGTAGCTGTTATTGATATTGCGGTTGCTGTTGTTCTTGGTAATACTGATGATGGAGGTGGTAGTGGTGGCAGCGACATTTCTGTTGTTGTCGGTGAGGATATCGATGTTATCATTGATGATGGTGGTGGTGGTGGCGGTGATATTATTGTTGTTGTTGTTGGTGATATTGATGTTGTTAATGATGGTGGTCGTTGTGATACTGATGCTGTTGTTGGCGACGGTGGTAGAGATACTGATGTAGCTGTTGCTGGTGTTGACGTTGATGTTGATATTATTATTATTATTATTATTATTATTATTATTATTATTATTATTATTGGTGGTGGTAATATTGTTGTTGTTGTTGCTAGTGGTGGTGGTGGTGGTAGTGGTGACACTGATGTTGAAACCGTTCGTTGTTATTGTTGTCAATGGCTTCTCTTTGTGTTTCAAGCCATTAATTTATTGTTGTGTTCAGGTTTATGATTTTATTCCAATTCATTGTGGCTCTGGTTGTTGTTGCTTCTTTTTCACCTTTTTTTCCTACATAAAATGTTATTGTTGTAGTTGTTGTTGTAGTCGTTACAGCTATCACACACACACACAGAGTTGCTTCACACCCTCCCTCATCCCTTTTTTGGTTCTTTTGTAGTTCGTATCTTTGTTATTGATGTTGTTGTTGTGGTGGTGGTTATAAATGATGCTTTTGTTGTTTTAGTAGTTGTTGTTTAGCTCTAATGGAGTAGACCTATAACAAGAGACCTTCCAGCCATGGCATTCCTGTGTTTGTGTATCCATGACTACATCAGCCAATGCATCCTTCTATTTATAAGACAGTAAAGGGTACAGTTTGAATGAGATTTGGTTGTTATTTCTAGCAGGTTGGGTGGCTACATAGAGGCTCCCTCTTAGATCTCTTTGCTGTTGTTGGTACTTTTATCATTATTTTTTTTAGTCATTTAGATTTTTGTATAGTTTTTATTTGTTGTTATCAGTTCTTTTGTTGTTGCCTCACCCAAGGTCTCCCCTCCTCTAGTACATAGATCTACGACCAAAGATATTCCAACACAGTTTGTATTTCAGGAACAATATTGTCCAATGTAGTAAACTACCCACTTTTTTTTTAACGTGGCAAGGTTGCAAATTGAGGGAGATTTAGCTGCTATTTGCAGCAGGTTCAGTAACCATGTAGAGACTCTTCACTAAAATCTTGTCATGGGTGTTATACCTGACAATGGTATTATGCTACAGAGATAAAGCAAGACAGAAAGTGCCAGAATAGACAGTTTACAGCATTTAAGTCTGCTGGTTCTTTGTATGGAATATCCCAGGGTATTAACTTTACCTTACATTTCTATGGAGTTGATAAATGTGGACTCACCTGTCATAAATGACAGGTGAGGGTTTAGCAACTTCTTTCTGGACAAATGGTTTTTTGTATCTTTTATCTTTTACTTGTTTCAGTCATTAGACTGCGCCCATGCTGGGGCACCAACTTGAGGAAGTTTAGTTGAACTAATTGACCCCAGTACTAATTTTCCTTTTAAGCCTGGTACTTATTCTATCAGTCTCTTTTGCTGAACTACTAAGTTATGGGGACATAAACACACTAATGCTGGTTGTCAAGAGGTGGGAGGGGACAAACACACACACACACACACACACACACACACACACACACACATGACAGAATTCTTTCAGTTTCTGTCTACCAGATCTGCTCACAAGGCTTTGGTCAGCCCAAGGTTATAGTAAAAGACACTTGTCCAAGGTGCCATGCAGTGGGACTGAACCCAAAATCACAACCACACCTGATTTGTTTGCAGTGATCAAATATTTCTGCTGTACATTAGCACACATCAAAAGTCGAATCGATCACAGAGCAATGTGAAATGAAGAGAGTTGATTTAGTACACAATACACCTTCTGGTCTGGAAATTAGTTGGCTGTGTATCTGCATATGATGTGCAGGCCTTGAGCAAGACCTTTTTTTTAAAAGAAAACTGGAAGTTGCTCACACACTGATGCAAGGAAAGTACCTCCATCTATTTGTTGTTCTAACGATTTGTGCTAGCAAAAAGACAAAAAAGTTTCAGATTTTATTGTAAGAATTATTTGAGTGAAGCAAGTGCCACATTCTAAATGTCTGATTCTGTTAAAATGACACCAAGCGAAAAGAATGGTGAGATGATCAGACACTAAGAACACCATGGATTTCAAGTGAGAGTATTATTCTGTGTATGTATTTGTATAAAGTAATTTTAAATATATTCATATAAATTTATATAAAATTTATATAAATTTTTGATATACATACATTTGGCTTGTTCAAACTGTTTGAACAAGTCATCACTGAATAAACTTCAAAGTATATGTCAGCATTGCAAGTATGTGAGTATATTATTTATATATATAAGCACATTTAGGTGAGTTAAAATATGTGTGACATATTTCAGAGTTGCCTCTCTTAGGTACATCCCATTGACAAGAGTCAAAAAACACAAAACATTGCTGTCTGGGTTTCCTGATAGATGGCGACACTGAACAAACCAGGTGTTTTCACAACTTTTTACCAGAAGAGAGATATATTCTTCATAGCAACTGCAGCAAATTTGCCTTTTGGCAGTTGAAATATGTCACAAACATATTTTAATAAACCTCAATTTTGCTTATGCTTAAACACTGCTTGGCACTAACATTACAATATATATATATGTATATATATATATATATATATATATATATATATATATATATATATATATATGGACCCAATATAATCTGTCCCATGGTTGGGTGGTCAGTGATTAAAACATTCCCTCTCCATCCAGCTATCTAGGTATGATATTTGAGCATCCAGCTGGATAGAAAATAAAACTGGTCAAAGGGTGAAAGAGCTTCTCGAACAGAAGTCAAGAACCAATCATACCCTGGAGAAGAGACAGACAGCACCAAATTATCTGCCTATTGAAACACTACAAGATGGTGTGGCAACACTCATATATAATATTGGATGGGCTGATTACTAGAAAGATGGAAGGGAAAGACTGTGTCTCTTGAAGTGAAACTACAGATCTTGGTTGAATGGCTATAATACATGTAATGATAGAGTGTGATTCGAGAAAACTTTGTAGAGCTGCCGCTAACATGTAGAAGTCCCTACCACAGGCTCATCAACACTGCAGTTCTTACTGCAATAGGTGCTGCTGTAGCAGTTATTGTTGTTATTATAGCTTGTGTTGTTGTTGTTCTGACTGCTGAGGCTATAGTTCTTGCTGTTGTTGTTGCTAGAACTGCTGGTGGCATTGTTGCAGTTATATTTGCACTAGGTTGTGTTGCAACTATATCTGCAGTGGCTTGTGTTGTTGTTATTGCAGCTACATGTGCAGTAGATTGCATTATTATTGCAGTTATATCTCCAGTAAGTTGTGCTATAGTTATTGTTACAGCTATACCTGCAGTGGATAATGTTCTTGCTGTTGCTGTTGAAGCAATATCTGCAGTAAATTGTATTGTTATTGTTGTTGTAATGGTTATAGCTGCAGCAGCTTCTGTTGTTTTGTTGTTGTTGTTGTTGTTGTTGCAGCTATATTTGCAGCAGCTCATGTTGTTATTGTAGTAGCTGCAGTGAAGTGAGTATTGCCATAATGTAGCAGTAATGTAAGATGACAGACTGAAGCTGTGCACTAAAGTGCACCAAATTGATGCATTGTCAATAAAATGCAAAGAACATTTGCTGGAATGGTCTTTGATTGATCTGAAAACCACTGGAACAATGGTAGTGTACTGTTGAGGTGGTGATGGTGGAAACTATGATGTATGTTTACAGATGCATGGGTATATGTGTGTGTGTGTATATATATATACACACACACACACACACACACACATATATATATGCATACACATACATATATATATAGACGAGATGAGTATATGTGTTAATGTGTGCATGTATGTGTGTTTATATGTATAAATTTAACTTTTGTATATGTGCTATTTTGAGTTTGTGTATGCATGAATATGTGTATACACACACACACACACGCAAACAAACACATGCATATTAATAGATCATAGACAGAAAATGGAATTCATGAGATTCTTTATTCAAAACCACTACAATTGTTTTGACTCATTCTCACACCTGCAGCTCATAGGTGAGATGTTGTGCCGTTAATAAGGCGGCGAGCTGGCAGAAACATTAGCATGTTGGGCGAAATGCTTAGCAGTATTTTGTCTGTCTTTATGTTGTGAGTTCAAATTCTGCCGAGGTCGACTTTGACTTTTATCCTTTTGGGGTTGATAAATTAAGTACCAGTTGCATACTGGGGTCGATCTACTTGACTGGCCCATTCCCCCCCCCCCCCCCAAATTTCAGGCCTTGAACCTAGAGTAGAAAAGAACTGTCTTGCATCACAAATGTAGAATGTACCTCTTCAAGTGACTTTTTAAACAAATTCCTCACTAAAGCTTCTCACCATTTCATTTTGTCTTATAATGCTGAACTAGACTGATGTGGCATTCTAGCACTTCTGATATATATATATATATATATATATATATATATATATAGAGAGAGAGAGAGAGAGAGAGAGAGCTCTTACCTCTGCTGGTGACAAAGGGCCTCTCGCTCAGAGTAAAAGGTAGACTGTATGACGCATGTGTACAAACAGCCATGCTACATGGCAGTGAAACATAGGCTGTGACTGCTGAGGACATGTGTAAGCTCGCAAGGAATGAAGCCAGTATGCTCCGCTGGATGTGTAATGTCAGTGTGCATACTCAACAGAGTGTAAGTACCTTAAGAGTTGCCAGTGTGAATGCCAAGCAGTACAGCATGTCATTTCTAAATTTCTGGCAGAATGAATTGCGTCATGGTGCTGTTTTTTCTGACAGACAGTGCCCAGTTGACCCTACTATACAGTGTAGTCACCAAAATCAAAAACAAAACAATGCACATGCGCAAAATTAAAAATTTGAAATAGCAACAATTTACCCATCGCACCCTGTATATATATATATATATATATATATATATATATATATATATATATATATATATATAGCCTCATGTCAATCAACCCCTCGTGAGTTTATCTGGCAGATGGAAACTAAAAGAAACCTGTCATGAATGCATGTGTGTGTGTGCATGTGTTTTGTGTGTGTGTATGCACCTGTCTTGACATCATGTAATGGTCGTAAGTGAGCCTCACCATCACACAACCAATGTTGTTTGTTTCCAGTTTACCATGAACAACATGTCAGACCATAAATAAATTCCATGTGACTCATGCAAACATGGAAAAGCGGATGTTAAGATGATGGTGATGATAATGCTGATAATGATAATGATGATGATATATATATATAAATATATATCTGAAACTGTATTTAACTCTGCAGGATTATAATGTATGTACATATATCAGCATCAACATGATTTTAATGTCCACCTGCACAAGTCAGATGGAATTCATTGCAGTAAGTTTTCCATTGCTGGAAGCCTTTCTTGTTGCCAACTCTCACCTGTTTCCAAGCAAGGTAACATTTCTACATGGCTGGACATGCTTCCAAGAAAGAAAGACTGAAAATGAATGACATGGCTTGTTTTACAGAAATAATCCAACTACCACATGATGTAAATACAAGGAGACACAAACACACACATACATTTACACACACACATATATACATATATATCATTCTTTTATTCTTTTACTTGTGTCAATTGTTAGACTGTGGCCATGTTGGGGCACCACATTGAAGTGATTAGTTGAACAAATCAACCCCAAAACTATTTTTTAAAGTCTGGTGCTTATTCTAGCAGTCTCTTTCTGCAGAACCACAATATGCATATATATACATGTGTAGACATACATATACAAATATACATATATACATATGAATACCCATCTACCTGTCTGTCTGTCTGTTTGTCTGCCTGTCTGCCTGTCTGTCTGTCTGTCTGTCTATCTATCTATCTATTTGTCTGTCTATCTACCTATCTATCTACATTATGTATATATATATATATACACACACACACACACACATATATACATGCATATATACATATATAAATATTTATTATGTCTCTCTCTCTCTCTCTCTCTCTCTCTCTCTCTCTCTATATATATATATATATATATATATATATATATATATATATATGTTTCACTTCAGAATACACTGATATGTTTCACTTTAAAAACAGCTTTAAGGAGGGAGTCATAGAAATATGTTGAAACTACTACTACAACAACTACTACTACTACTACTACCACCACCACCACCACCACCACCACTGCTGCTGTAATATTCAAATGTCTATAAAATACTGCACACATACAGACACATACACATAGAAACATACATAAGCACATACATGCACACAAACAGATTAATATACACAAGCAGACATACATACACAGACAAAATCAGATATAGTTTGTTACACACACACACACACACACACACATCTAGTGTAACCATAGGTTTTTTTGGAAGATTTCCATTGAAGACATTTCTTAAAGAGAAGAGAGAAGATTAATATGAAAGAGAGTGCAGTGATGGCTCAGTCAAAAGTGATGTGAATGCCATACTGATGGAAATGTATTTTCGTTGCGGCTTCAACAATGCTGTCACTTCACACAGGAAGAAGAATTGTGCTGGAAATAGTTCTTTTGATTGCAACTGTTTGTTCAAAGAGGCTGCGGAAAATGGAGTTATTTTCGTGGTTTTTAGGTGAAGCTTTTAAGATTTTTGGATTGGTGAAATTTGGCACAAAATGACACTAGTTCTTAAATACTGTTCTGCTATTAGCTAGATGTTTATCTGGAAATGTTGACTGGATTGCTTGCCAATGCCAAGGCAGACAGAGCCTGGAGATGTTGATTGGATATTTTCAGCATGTAGAGTTGGTGGGATAAACAGACACAGTTTGTGGATGCTTGTCTGAGTAGAGTTAGTGTGCAGATGTTGACAGGATAACAGACATATGCAGATGTTGATAGAGACAGTTAGACACTGCCTAGGTAAAGATAGTGTAGTTTTGTAGATGGGATAAACATGGTCTCTATGTGTTGTCTGGGTTGAGATAGTGCTTGTATGCATGTATGTATGTATGTGTGTGCATATGTGTGTGTGTGTGTGTGTGTGTGTGTGTGTGTGTGTGTTGGTTAGGTAGGAACAGTGTGTAGATGTTGACAGAATAGATAGACACACCGTGAGTAAATGTTGTTTAGACAAATAGCTCAATGTGTGCTAGTTCATTCATTAGCTAGACAGAGTCTGTTAATGTTGACTGGATAGGTAAATATGATGTGTAGCTAGAAAGATGTACAGAAGTTGACTAGAGAGGTATACATTGTGGTTTGATGTTGCCAGGATAGATACACAAACTGTGCAGATAAAAATCACATGACACACCATGGAGAAAATAAATTACAAAGTTCTGTATAAGAATATACATTTTGCCTAAGGTTCAAATAATTCTCTTATTATAACTAAAGCTGAATGAAAATCATGTTTCTTTGATTATCAGGCTTCTCTTTAGTGAAGGTAACTCTAAAATGATTGCATTGTACTCTGTCTTCTAAAATTGAGAAGTTATAATACAATTGGTTGAGAATCAGCCTGAGACTATTACTGCTTTATAGTTTATCAACCCTGGAGTGAGATGAGCTGCATGGTTCTTGACCTGCTGAAAATAGCAGTCAAGCCTACCTCAGATCACAATAAACAATTTTATAATAAATAGAAATGGATACATTTTGATAATGACATCCTATACAGCCTTAATAGCAGGCAGGTTGTTCATGGCTGGAATGCCTTCAGTCATATACATGTCCGGTCAATCAGGGTTGACCTGGACTAAAAAGCAGCAACCACAACTCAAAATAGGAAAACTGAATATAAGCTGCAGTTAGATGAGATACCAAATGAAGATCTCACTTAGTCTACACTATGTGTCTCATAACCATATGAATATGAAATTAAACCTTATAAAATAACAAGGTGATAACTAAGTTTTAAAAAATGGATAAGGAAAAGAAGTGTTTTATATGAGTGAGTACAGAGGATAAATTTTAAAACCAAAATGAAAATCTTCTCCACTTACCCCTGATTAAATATAGATATGCAACCCTAATTTCCTTTTAATTTATATTTTCACTTTTCATTTATAATAGGTTTATAACCTTCATTCTAATTTTATAGTAATTGGGAGCATTTTACTTTAAATAAAACATTATGGAAATTATAGTTTTTTAATTTTGTGTAGGCCAGGCATAAAGCATAAGGATGTTCAGCTTACACTGTACACAGAAGTTCTTTTGATGAAAGTGTAAAACAAAGCAATGTTCTGGTTGCAGTATATATATATAGCCTATAAAACTGTTCAAGCTACGGTATAGGACATAAAAATCTTCTAGCAATAGAATATAAAACATTGTTTTGGCAACAGTATACAATAAAACAACATTTTGGCAACATTTTAGAATCACACCATCAATGAACATTCTGTTGTTATTCTTAAACTTGCTTTAAATTATAACTTTATTTTAACACACACACACAAACATACATGTATATGTGCATAGATGTGTGTGTGGTAGTGTGGTTAGGAAGTTTACTTCCTCATCATGTGGTCTTCAGTTCAATCTCACCTCACTGTGTGGTACCTTGGGTAAGCGTCTGCTATTATAGACCCAGGCCAACCAAGTGAGTGGATTTGATAGATGGAAACTGGAAAAAGCCTGTTGTGTATTAGTGTGTGTGTGTGTGTGTGCATGCGTGCACGCGTGTGTGACCTTATCTTGACATCATGTGATGATTGTAGAAGAGCATTAACCTTTTAGAAGGTATGTTATTCATTTCCAGTCTTTTGTGAAAAACATGCCTGGTTATGGGGAAATATTACCTTACCTATAATCAGATAAGGGTTGGTGGCAGGAAGGGAATACAGCCATAAAATATCTGCCTTAAAAAAATTCCATGTGACCCATGTGAGCATGGAAAAGTAGATGTTAAAATGATGATGAAGATGATGATGATGAAGATGATGATGATGATGATGAAGATGATGATGATGATGATGATGATGAAGATGATGATGATGATGATGATGATGAAGATGATGATGATGATGATGAAGATGATGATGATGATGATTTGTTTCAAATTTTGGTACAAATCCAGCAATTCTTTTAGAGAGAGGGGATCTAGTTGATTACATTGACCCTAGTACTTGACTGATACTTTATTTTATTGACCCCCAAAAGAGTGAAAGGCAAAGTTGACCTTAATGGGATTTGAATGCAGAATGTGAAAAGCCAGAATGAAGGCTGCAAAGCAATTTTTCTGAAGCTCCAGTGATTCTGTCATTTCACTGCCCTCAACAATTGATAATTGTTTCTAAGGAATGAAATCACAAGGAATGAAATTTTGGGGAGGGATTAGCAATTAAATTGACCCCAGAAGGATGAAAGGTAAAGCAAAAGAGTTGGAACAAATATTACAAGGCATTTTGTTTGAAGCTCTAATGATTTTGTCACTTCATTGCTCTATAACACCTATCATTATAATAACAACATCTAATGATTTTGTCACTTCATTGCTCTATAACACCTATCATTATAATAACAACATCTAATGATTTTGTCACTTCATTGCTCTATAACACCTATCATTATAATAACAACATCTAATGATTTTGTCACTTCATTGCTCTATAACACCTATCATTATAATAACAACATCTAATGATTTTGTCACTTCATTGCTCTATAACACCTATCATTATAATAACAACATCTAATGATTTTGTCACTTCATTGCTCTATAACACCTATCATTATAATAACAACATCTAATGATTTTGTCACTTCATTGCTCTATAACACCTATCATTATAATAACAACATCTAATGATTTTGTCACTTCATTGCTCTATAACACCTATCATTATAATAACAACATCTAATGATTTTGTCACTTCATTGCTCTATAACACCTATCATTATAATAACAACATCTAATGATTTTGTCACTTCATTGCTCTATAACACCTATCATTATAATAACAACATCTAATGATTTTGTCACTTCATTGCTCTATAACACCTATCATTATAATAACAACATCTAAGAGTGGCAAGCTGGCAAAATTGTTTACATTCCAGACAAACTGCTTATTGGCATTTCTTCTAGTCTTATGTTCTGAGTTAAAATGCCACTGAGCTTGACTTTTCCTTTCATTCTTTTGGGATTGATGAAACTGACAAGTGCCTTCCCCCAAAGCTTCAGGCCTTGTGCTCATAGTTAAAAAGGATTATAATAACAACACCATGCCAATCCACCATTTATAAATACGATATAAGGACAACAATAAAACAAAGTGTTACTCACCATTGATCTCTGGTTTGATATCGGTAACAGTGTGTGTGGTGGTGTTTTCTCCTACGGAGGGTACCGACGTGAACAGCTGATCAGGCAGACCTCCAATGCCACTGTTATTGGCCACAGACACATTTGAAACTGTGGGCATGGTGAACACAGATGACACCGTTGCCAACGGCGACTGGGTACTCGTCGCTGATAACATAACATCCTAGAGAAACAAGAAAAAAAAATTATCATAAATCATTATGAATTTTAGAATAAACAACATCATTAATAAGAAACAAGGGCATTATCAACATTAGCAACAACAATGAGTCAATAAAAACCTCTATATGGCTGATTGCCTTGCTAGAGACAGCAAGGCAAAACCTCCCCTGGATTTCACTCAGTCTTAAAAATAGAAGGGCACATCGAATCATGTCATGATTGGAAGACCTTTAATCATAAGTCTGGTTTGGGAAAAGGACTAAACAACAACAACAACAACAACAGCATCATGAGTCCAACTACATGATACCACATGGTGCCACATTTATGAAGTCTCAGGAGACAGTGTCCGTGAATGAAGAAAAATAAAGCAATATTGCAAAAGGAGCTTGCAAGAGTCAGAATTTCTGATCTTCAAACAACTCAAATGTGTTATAAGGATCCTAGAAACCATCTCACCCAATTTGCCAGACATTCCGTGTAACTCAACATGATAATATTTACTTTGACTTTTTTTTCTGGGAGTTGTGACGGTTGATCTAACCAAATTCCTCCACTAACAATGCTGGATGATGGCAGCATAGTACTCAGAGGGGCATCTTGAAGTTGTTAAGAAGAAAACAGTAGAAAGGGCTAATAGGAGACATCAGTAGTAGTAGTAGTAGTAGTAGTAGTAGTAGTAGTAGTAGTAGCAGCAGCAGCAGCAGCAGCAGCAGTAGTAGTAGTAGTAGTAGTGAGAAATAGGAGGAGAGAACATATATCTGTGTGTTGGCTGCAAACAAAAACCAGTGTCATATGTTTGTAGCCTTCTGCAAAAGCATATCCAGGCTGTTTGTTGTTCGGTAGAAGGGAGTAATTATTACCTTGCATCAAAACAGGTGAAGATTGGCACCAGGAAAGGCATTCAGCTGTAAAGTGATGATGATTATGATGATGATATATATATATCATTGTCAACATTATTTAACACCCATGTTTCCATTGCGTGTGAGAGTTGGGCAAAATTCATCTAGGTAGATTTTCTACAGTTGGATGCTCTTCCTGTTGCTTACCTTCTCCTGTTTCCAAGCATGGTGACATTTTCCCTGTTTCTTCAAACATGAAACAGTTCAATGACCAGACGTATTTCCAGGGAAGATTGCAAGCAAACGATACTACTTGTATGACAGTGACGGGTGCTTACAGTTAGCACATAATGTCTAGACAAGGAGATAAATACACACACACACACACACACACACAGATGCAAATACATGCACACACATTCATATAGTATGTATAGAATGCATGTAAAGGAAGTGAAACAAAGTACAAGAGAACACAAAAATAGATTAGTAGGTATAAATATGTACCTAAAGACATGCACATAACATTACGTTTCTGTATGTGCATGCATGTGTGTGCATGAGTGTGTGTGTGTGTGTGTGTGTGTGTGTGTGTGTGTGTGTGTGTGTGTTGTAAGGTTAGATAAACAAATAAATAGATAAATGAAAGGAAAGTAGGGTTAATGTTCAGATGGTCAAGTAGATGGAAGTATGAGTGGACAAATGGATGGTAGGTAGGCAGGTAGATATGGAAATAGATAGAGCTATGGAAAGAAGTTCAATCAGTAGGTTATACATATATATATATATATATATATATATATACCACACACATATAACAAACACACACAAAAATCTACTACACAGGTCACGTGTGTGTATGTGTATATATATATATAAATATATACATGAATGTATAAATACACATATAAACACATACACACACACATACACACACGCAGATGGATAGATAAACAAATAACCATATATAAAGATACAAAGATAAAAAGAAAAGAAATTCTAGACAAGTAGATGATAAATGGATAACCAGATTGAGATAAACAGTGTGACAGACAGTCAATTCAAAGAATAAAGTGGAAGGGAAAAAAAAGAAAACAAAACAAATCAAGATATCTCCTCCTACTTGGCACCATATTCCCCCTTTTCCCCATCCTCCCAGCAGCAGCAGCACCACCACCACCACCGCCACCACCACTACCACCACAGTAACAACAACAACATTTGTTACACTACCACCCCCACAATACCAAATATAACCATTGTGCCACAACTAAGTCAGTCTCTCCATCAATTGATATCAATTTTTGGAAACGGAAAGCGTTTCCAAAGAATTTTTGTTATGGTTTGTTTTTACATTTCTGTACTTGTTTTATTTTATTTTTTTTTAGTTATTTATTTATTTATTTTTTAGTTTATTTCCAGAATATTCTGAGATAATGGTAAGTAATTACAATGTTCCGCTTGTCACGGAGAAGGTGTGATTGTTATGGAGGTATTGGATGAAGTTTATTTTTCCCAGATTTTAGTGTTTGTTTGTTTCAACATTAAATCACTTCCAATGTTCTTGTAATTGTTGTTGCGATTGTATAATAGTGGTGGCAAAAGAGAAGAAATCTGACTTGGCTTTTCTCTCCCTCTCTCTCTTTCTCTCTGCATGTACACACACACACACACACACAGACACACACACACACACAAATAGACACACATACTTATGCATACATACACACATATGTATACATATAAACGCACACGTACATATGTATACGTACAAACACACACATACATATAAAACAGACTGATCTATAGACTACTTTTATTAAACTACTATATAGAAGGCTACTATATCTAATAATTTAAACTAATGAAGGAGCTTCTATATAGTCCCTAGACTTGCTACAAATAGCAACCAAACCTCTATCAAATCATACCCTACTCTCTTAAATATAGGATACACTGGACAATGTATTCAAAGTAGATAGTCATGACTAGAACAACTTTCATGATAATCCTGCTTGATCAGGGTTAACCTGGTGCTAAACACTGCATAGAAGTATATGCAGTGCAGTTTCAATTCCTTGTTGATCTACTTCACTTAACTTGCTCCTTGTTTTTGGTTTCCTTTACACCTCTCACTTGCAACATCAGCTTACTGTATTTTGGGATATTGTGTGATGCCAGAAAAAACTTTACAAAAAAAAAACCTTCTTGTTACTCCCTTGTTGTATGAATGCTTTTTGAAGTTCAACTCCCCTAACTGTCATTGCTTACTCTTTTCAAATATATGTAGCTTAAAATATGGAATTATTTTGGCCAACATACAAAATTGTGAGTGTACATGCCAAACCTTTAGTTACTTTCAAATAGCAGGTATGAGCTTAACCCTTTTGATTCCAACATACCTGAGACTATCCTCTGATTCTATCATATAAACTTCCATTGAAATTCCATGTTCATGTTCCAAACATCAGCTAAATATCGATAAAGTTGTTTTACTAAATTCTAAATCAATTAAAACAAAGGTGGTGTGTTTCAACAGAAACATGGTAACAGGAGGGTTAACATGTGTCTTGTTCATTTTGGCATTGGAGTTTCAGCTAATGATATATGAGATATGAAAGTTGACCTTTTAGAACTCAATAGTAATAACCAGATGGAGCTCTACAAACTAACATCTTTCCATGTCCACGTTAATTAGATACAACTACAACCATGGGATGTGGCACTGATATCATACACCAGAGAGTTTTCATTTTTCATTTTTTTAAAAAACTTTTTTTAAACATAGGCGTAAGAGTGGGTGTGTGGTAAGTAGCTTGCTTACCAACCACATGGTTCCGGGTTCAGTCCCCCTGCGTGGCACCTTGGGCAAGTGTCTTCTACTATAGCCTCAGGCTGACCAAAGCCTTGTGAGTGGATTTGGTAGACGGAAACTGAAAGAAGCCTGTTGTATATATGTATATATATATATATATATATATATGTGTGTGTGTGTGTGTGTGTGTGTGTGTGTGTGTGTTTGTGTGTCTGTGTTTACGTCCCCGTAACTTAGCGGTTCGTCAAAAAGAGACCGATAGAATAAGTACTAGGCTTCCAAAAAAATAAGTCCTGGGGTCGATTTGCTCGACTAAAGGCAGTGCTCCAGCATGACCACAGTCAAATGACTGAAACAAGTAAATGAGTAAAAGAGTAAGAGTTAAGTACATGGCCAATTGTTTAACTTGAGAACAAGAATCAAATAAATTATTACGAGTATATTACTAGTACATTTTATACACACACACAGAGTGAAACATAGTTTACTAATGCCTCCCATCACAAACAAATTGGTTTACAAACTATTTTTCAAACATAAAACATCTCGGGTGATGAACAATGTCTTGAGAAATGAACACACAAGCCAACAACACTGGTTAGCAACAGGTTGGGAGTTTAAGCAGGAGAGCATCAGTTGCTGTCTAGTCTTTGCTCAGTGCACATCCCTGTTTAAATTCATACATGCCTTCTCTTGAAGTTTATGAACATTTCGAGTGATGAAAAGCTTTCAGGAATGAATTAAATTTGTAAATCAGGGCTAAACTGTATGTGTATATATGGTCGTTGTCGGTGGCATGTAAATGGCACATGTATATGGTCATTGCTGGTATCATGTAAATGGCACCCACCTGTGAATTGTAGTTGTAGTCATTGATGGTACCATGTAAATGGTACCTGCCCATGAATTGTAGTTGTGGTCATTGCCTATGTCATGTAAATGCCACCTGTGCTGGTTGCACGTAAAAGCATCCATTACACTCCTGGAGTGGTTGGCGTTAGGAAGGGTATCCAGTTGTAGAAACCATGCCAAATCAGACTGGAACCTGGTGCAGCCCTCTGGTTCATCAGCTCTTGTTGAACCGTCTAACACATGCCAGCACAGAGAGTTGATGATGATGATGATATATATATATATATATCACTGTATCACTTTATCAACCAGACTATCAGGTGTTATTATACACTGCTGGTCACAATGTACTTCCATGCCACATGCCTGTTAGGTAGGCAGGCCAACATTATCCCTGAACAGAACACAAGTCTGGTGCAGAGTTACCCAGTTACAGCTAAATGGACTGGAGTTTAAGAACACAATTACACTGTCAGTCAGGGAATTGAAACTATAATCTTGCAATTGTGAGTACAACTCCCTGACCACAAAGCCATGTGCCTTTGTACTCATTCATTCACATTCTCTCTCTCTCACACCCACAGAATATATATCTGCTAATTCCTTTACCATATGGCCTCACAGGGTAAAAACAGAATTTTTTTTTATGCCAAAATCTGAAGAAGACTTTGCAAAAACTAAGATAATGTTCTTGAGAAAGTTATAATCACCACTCAGAATATAGTCAGTAATGTTCTTCCCAACCAGCAAGATATTTATTACAAACATCTACACCCCCATACTCTATACATCACTGGTGATTTAGTATTCCTCATGTCAGACCATTAAATCCTCTGTATTCAGAACTAACATTTCTATTGCTAAAAGCAAAAAACTGGAAGATTTAGAGACAATCTTTGCCTTTGTATTGTATACATCTTGTATGAACAAAACAATCAGAAAGTGGCTAAGATCAAACATATAATACTTAACACTAGATTCTGTTCATATTTTTATATTTTTGCTTTACCATTAATCCGTGTTATCTGTTTTATCTTCTGTATTTTTAACTTCTCTCTTTTATCAAGCCATATTCCAATATATCTATTATCATGTTACTGCACATGGTAATAAAAAAAAATTCTATTCTTTTTTATTGGAAATGAAATATAAATAGTTATGTAGTGAATTTTGGATACCATAACAATGCTTAGATACACTCTCCACTGTTACAGGCATCTGTACTCCCACCACCCCGCCAACAAACCTGAATAGTAATTGTTTGTTTCTAATATAGATATAAAGCCTGAAATTTGGGGGATGAGTTAATCAATTAAATTGACACCAGCACTTGAATGATACTTTATGTTATCAACCCTGGAAAAATAAAAGGCAAAGTTGACCATGGCAAGATTTGAACTCAGAACATTAAGAGCCAGAACAAATACTGCAAAACATTTTGCCTGATGTGCTAATAACTCACTCAACCACCCACCTCAAATTTTAGCATAAGGCCAGTGATTTTAAGGGTGGGGGTTAGTTGATTACATCAACTCCAGTAATTACTGGTATGTTATTTTATCAACCCGGAAGGGATACTTTGAGGGTATTGAACTGAGAACTTAATGAGTCAGAAGAAAATATGCAAAGCATTTTGTCTGATGCACTAAAGATTTGGCCAGTTCATCACATTCTGAATAATAATAATGATGATGATGATGATGATGATGATGATGATAATAATATGAGCACAAACTGCAGGGAGTGGCGGAGTCGGAGAGTAGCAAAACCCTCTGGGATTTCCCAATCCAAACAGATCAGGTGCTAGAGCATAACAAACCAGACATACTGGTGGTTGACAAGATGTGCCACATGTGCTATACAGTTAATGTTGCATACCCCTTTGACCCACGAATAGTCAAGAAAGAAGGCGAAAAAATAGATAAATACAACCCTCTTAAGTATGAAATAACCCAGCTATGGAAAATAGAGGTTAAGGTAGTGCCAATTATTGTTGGGTCCTTGGGAACAGTATCAGAAGGCATCAAGAGGAATATTAAGGAGATTGGAATAGAGTGCTCGGAAGAACTGTTACAAAAGGTTTGCCTCCTTGGCACGGTCAGAATAATCAGGAAAGTATTAGATAGCATGGTACCATAGGCTGCAGGTAGCAAGCCCGCTATGCAAGCAAGACTCCAGGGGTTCCAACGAAACCTGTGATAAAAAGAAATAATAATAATAATAATAATAATAATAATAATAATCCTTTCTACTATAGGCAGAAGGCCTGAAATTTTGTGGGAGGGGACCACCTTTTGATAAACACACTAGAAGGCAGCACCTCTCTCTACCCTCACCTTCCTCTTCAAATGATATTTGAAGAAATTGACGAGGGCTTGACCAGATAGGAATGTGCCCGTCTTCAAACCTTTCAGACAGGTCCACCACACAGCCTCTTTTACCACAGCCACTAAGCAGAGAAAGATCTGCCTTCCTTCTCTTCTAAGAAAAGGTGGTACACCAGTCTTCACTATACACTTAGCAGACAGCTGGATTCATCTTACATGTGACAACAACTGCTCCACACAATCCCACAACTCTCTAATGCATGGACACTGAATTATTGCATACAGGACAGTTTCATCCCCCTGTAAGCATCTCGGACTGGTCCAGCTGTTGGTGCTTCCATGCCTGGAGAGCATGTCTCAAATAGGCAATGACCCTCTGTAATACTGCCAAGCCAAAGACTTTTGGAAATTGTCCATGATCTTTGAACTGGAGGTCCTCTGGAAGAGACTACTCAGATTGTTCTCGTTGATGCCTAAATTCAATCCTAGACCATCATCACTCATACCCTCAACTAGCCCCCTATAGAAATCTTGGGTTGTTTCTACCGACAATGGTTTTGGGCAGCTAGTACAATGCAGTGAGTGGCAACATTCTAAATGTCAAACAGCCAACCTTGGTCTATGTTTGACCCATGACTGCAGCTCTGTCAATGAGATGAGCTGCAGAAAGACATGTTGCATGAAAGATACCCTCACCAGTTCACCTTTCTTTTCATTATTGTCGTCCTCCTCAATAATAATAGCAATAGTAGCATGCTTTGTACAAAACCATCAATGATATGCCAGTGCAGTCAAGATATATTGCCATTAACAGTCTGAATCATTATAGCATCATAAAAATAATGCCTCTGGTATTTGTTCTGGCTTTTTATGTTCTGAATTCAAGTCCTGGCAAGGTCAACTGTACTTTTTATCCTCTCAGAGTCAATAACATAATGCATTGGTCAAGTACCGGGGTTGGTGGTATCAACTAAGCCTGTGTTCTCAAAATTATGGGTCTTGTGCCTAAATCAGAAACCACATACCAGAGACAGTACAAAGGTTAGACACAAGACCAAATTACATTAGTTATACACCGGTAATTGACCAGTTGAATGTAACACTGATTAATCTAGTTCAGCAGTTGATACTGTGGTTTAACTCTAGAACAACCCTAATCAAGAAGTAGATATATTAAGGACAATGTAAAGAAACCAAAAATCTGCATAAATATTTTTAAAACATTTACTTTAGAGACTGATATGCTTCTTAATAACAATAATAATAATAGGTTATTTTTGTCAGATACTGTGAGATTTGAAACCAGATTCTTTGTCATCATTAATTGTGAACTCAACTGAGGAATTATATTCCTGACTGTCTGAAATGCTTGCAAATGTTTAAGGCTTTTATTAAAAATTCTGCAGCAAAAGATCATTTTGATTATTTGATATTGCTTGTTGTTTCAACAAGAGTGGGTTGATTATCTTTTCATTGTCAGAATTCATAAAGATGAAGAAGAAACACACATATGTATGAATAGAGAGAGGGGGAGAGGAGAGAGAGAGAGAGAGAGAGTGAGAGAGAGAAAGGGAGAGAGAGAGAGAGAGAGAGGGGGGGATTGGGAAGAAAAAGAGAAACTAAACAAACTTCCAAAGGGAGAGGAACTCATAGCAGCAATGTTATAATGCTTTGTCACACATATTTCAACAAGAGGATGACAAAAAAGAGAAAAGTAAAAGTAAAGTAATAAATAATTAAAGATGCAAAAACAAAAACAAAACAAACACAGATATGAAAATACAAAACAAGCTGGAAATGACACAAAGAGACAAAGCGACATTACTAGAATGAAAGAATGGAAGAGAAAGACACAGAATTTTGTGGGAAGGATTTTCAAAAGAATTATTGATTTTTCGTGTGAAATATTTCATTGAGAATGACTGGCAATCACTTTAAATGATTAGATTAATGAAATTGTGACCAGAAAAGATTGGATGTTAATTAGATTTCTTTGAAGTAAAAATAACAATGGCCAAGAAGAGTTTCACAAGGAAACTTTGACATGACGAAAGACCTAAAGCAGAAGTTGAGGAGATGAAGACATCTTGGAAAGAAATCAATGACTTAAATAATAATAATAATAATAATAATAATAATAATAATAATAATAATAATAATAATAATAATAATATATTAAACAAGCTATTATTGTTGTTGTTACAGTTGTTGCTGTAGTTGTTATTGTTGTATTACACCTGGGGAAGGAGAAGACAGAGCAGTTCTTACTTAATAGATAAAATAGATAGATAACAAGGCAAACTATGTTGAGTGGAATTATGAAATATCTGATACTTTAGAGTATTAACACAATATCCATCTATATTCATTTTCACTAATAATAATAATAATAATAATAATAATAATAATAATAATAATAATAATAATAATAATAATAATAATGATAATAATAATAATGATAATAATAATAAAGCAGAAGGTGACACTGAGAATAATAAGTATAAGATCTTATGGCATTTTAATATCGACTGTAACTCAGTGATTGATGCTCGGAGACTAGGCATTGTTGTAGTGGATAAAAGGATGAAGAAAACCAAGATTATAGGTATTGCCATACCTGGAGGTGATGGGTGGGAGATAAAGTGCTAGAAAAGACTGAAAAGTACATGCTACTAAAAGATGAAATTGCATGAATATGGGCAATGAAGAAAGTAACTGTCATCCCTGTAGCTGTAGAGGCACTGGGAGCATTAACAACCAGGTTTCAGAAATTTGTTGGAGAAATTGGGATTGACATAAAGGTAGAACATTCTCAGAAAACTGCTCTATTGGGGACAGTTAGGATTTTGAGATTGATACATGGATGTTAAGTATCGTGGAAAGTGATCCTGTGAGACATTTGACATGTTGCTGTTCACTCACACAGAATTAACTGCAGCAAGTAAAATTGAGAGCTCTGAGAAGTGAAATGAGAATAATAGAAATAATAAAGATTTCAAATTTTGGCACAAGGCCAGCAATTTTGGGGGGAGGGGATAAGTTGATATCATCAACCCCAACATTCAACTGATACTTATTTTATCAACCCTGAAAGGACGAAAGGCAAAGTCGACCACAGTGGAATTTGAACTCAGAACATAAAGACAAACGAAACGCTGCTAAACATTTTGCCCAGCATGCTAATGATTCTGCCAGCTTACTGCCTTAATAATAATGATAATAATAATAATAATAATAATAATAATAATAATAATAATGATAAGAGAGTAACTGTCATTCTAGTAGTTGTAGGGACACTCAGAGCACTAACAAGCAAGGAGAAATTGGAACTGACATAAAGGTAAGGCATGCCCCCAAAAACTGCTTTATTGGGGACAGCTAGGATTTTGAGTTTGGTAATTGAGTGTTGAGTATCTTTCATGAAACCTAACATCTAAGTACCAAGTCTCACAGAAAATGCTAAGGAAAATAACGATAATAATAATAGTTTCTATTTAAGGCACAAAACCAGCAATTTCAATGGCAAGGAGTTATTTGATCCCACCAACCCAAGTATCTGATGAAAAGCAAAGTGATTTTAGTGGGATTTGAACACAGGACATAAAGAGTTTGAAGAAATTTTGTAAGGCATTTTATCTGATATTCTGACAATTCTGCCAATCAGTTAATCAATCAATCAATCAATCAACAATAATCATTTCTTCTATAGGCATGAGGTCTGAAATTTAAGAAGAGGGAGTGAGTAGATTACATCTGCCTCAGTGCTCAACTGGTGTTTATTTCATCAACCCTGAAAGGATGAAAGCAAAGTTGACCTAGGTGGATTTTGAACGTTGAATGTAGAACTGGAAGAAGTACTACTAAGTATTTTGTTTAGTGTGCTAACAATTCAGCCAGCTTGCCATCTTACTAACGGTTTCAAATTTTCAAATTTTGGCACAAGGCTAGCAATTTCAGGATATGGGTAAGTTGATTACAGCAACCCTTGAATTCAACTAGTACTTATTTAATTGACCCCCAAAAGGATGAAAAGTAAAGTTGACCTCAGTGGAATAATAATAATAATAATAATAATAATAATAATAATAATAATAATAATAATAATAATAATAATAATAATAATAATCCTTTCTACTATAGGTACAAGGCCTAATAATAATGATAATAATAAGTTCTGTCATGTGCATAAGGGGAGAAATTTGGCATGTAGGGAACAATATATTTGGTGGACCCCAGTAGTTGACTGGTGCTTCATTTTATCAAACTCAGAAGGATGAAAGGTAGATTTGATTCCAACAGTGTTTGAATTCAGCGTAAAAAAAAAAGAATTAAAAAAAAGCCAGAACAATTTTGTCAATCCTCCATACTAGCAACAACAACAACAATGATTATTTCTGATACATCTGATTAAATTAACTCCAGTACTTGACTGGGGTTTTATTCTACTGATTCCAGAAGGATGAAGGGCAAAGTTGAACTTGGCAGTATTTGAACTGAGAACTTCAAGACATGTAACTAAACACTGCATGCATTTAATCAAGCACTCTATGGATTCTTCATCCACTACTTTCCTCCCTCCCTCCCTCCCTTCCTTCCTTCCATGCTGTTACTACTGCTGCTTCTACCCCCTCCCCCAACATGGCCATCAACACCACCACCGCCGCCGCTGCCACCACCACCACCACCACCACCACCACCATCATCACCACCACTGCCGCCACCATTATCATCATTCTCATCAATAGCTGGGAATGCTATCATCCACAGATGTTGTTTATAATCACTAAATACATTCTGCTCTTTAATATAATTATCTAATGTCACTGCTATCAACACAATCATCAAACAAACATCATCGTTGTCATCACCACCAGTGTCATCACCAACATCCTTGCCAAACTTCCCTGCTGCCACCACTACCACCGCTTTTGCAGCAACCGTAACCAGTAACATTACAACCACCACAATCCTCAGCAGTGGCACCCCCCCACCACTGCTACCACTGGCACACTCCTCCCATCAACATTGTTGTTACCATGGCAGTACACAAACTTCATCATAAAACTTATTCCTTATCCAATTTGATATTCCAATATATAACATAGCATTTTCCATGAATCAACAAGGCAGCCTCAATGTTCTCAGTCAAAATACAAAAAATAACAGCCAGTCATATATTCTTTCAATTATATCCAACTGTCTTATTAAAAAAAGATGAGATGGCCATTGTTGGAATACTATTGATCATAAGCCTACTCAATCATGGCCGACAAGTGGCTAAACAACAAGACACTGCCCCTGCCATAAACATACAAGAAATCCTCTATACCCATAAGGGGTAACCTGTGGCCCACAGGGTTGACTGACTGGCACACCTAATGAAAAATTACCTTGAATTTTTGTAGTAGTGTGACAAACCTGATAATGAGCCAGGCATGTCTCATGCAGCCCACTTTTTGAAAAAAGGGCCCATGCCTATATAGGCACTCAATGGCTGGAGATAACAGTCAAATCTTCCAATTAAAGCCAAAAGTTTTAATCCTTTAGTATTTAAATTGGCAATATATGGCCCAAATATTCTTCCTGTTCTATGTTTAAATCAGCTAGATCTGGCCCCTCACACCAACCCTACAATGTCATTCTAAAATTAAACAATCACATCATCGAAATCTCAAAGCTACAAGATAATGCATGATAAATAAGCATTACATTTGACAGAATTAACCTGAATTCTAAAGGGTTAAAAGAAAGGAAGAGCACATTTGCATAATGTGGTCCTGGTTGTACAGTGCATAGGGACAAAAATAGAGAGGCCAAGGTTGGAAGGGCTCTGATTACAGGTCTGCTCCATTATGGCTGATACAGGGCTAAACAACAACATTAACAACATTGTCATTGCCTTTTGATGGTGAAGTCAGAGTTGGGACACATTTCATGAAATCAATGAATAAATCAATAAAGATATGGGGGTGGGGTGAGTGGGCGACCAAAGTGAATTATTTGGGTGGGTGAGTGTTGAAGAGAAAAGAGGAGGAAAGATTGACAGTGGGGAAGAGAGGGAGCAAAGAAACTCAAAGTGAAATGAAAGTAACAGAAAGCTAAGAGCATGGGTGGGAGGAAGGATGAAGAGAAGAAGGAAGGTAAGATTCAGCAGCACCAGCTGTGGTGGTAGTGGTGGAAGTAGTAGTAGTAGTAGTAGTAGTAGTAATTTTTCAGTCTCAAGAGTGAAGAAGTTTGTGAAGTGTTTGTCACTGGCATCGTCGTCGTCATCGTCATCATCCTCGTCATCGTCATCGTCATCATCATCATCATTGTTTCTGATGTTACCAAAACAAGAAGAAAGGATGATTTCAAAAATGACATCTTTACATCTGTGAACCGAATAAAACAAGCTTTGAGATGGAGCTAACATAGCTGTAGTATATATTAATGGCAACTTATTGATTTGTGGCTGATATAAGTTAGTCATTGTCTGAAGATCTATATATATATATATGTATATATATGTATACACACACACACACACACACACACACACACACACACACACAAAGTAACTATATATATCTAAAGAATATATATACATATATAATGTACATATATGTGTGTGTGAGTATATCTATATCTATCTATCTATCTATATATATACACATACATACACATTAAGTATAACTATATATATAAATCATATATTCCGAGACCTGACTACTGACCGAGACCTTTGGAAATGTGCTGTGCGTGAGAAGACCCGGCAAGCCAAGTAAGATCGTTGCCAGTGCCCCTGGACTGGTTCTTGTGCGGGTGGCACATGAGATGCACCATTTTGAGCGTGGCCGTTGCCAGTACCACCTGAATGGCTCCTGTAGGATTTTCGAGCGAGATCGTTGCCAGTGCCCCTGGACTGGCTTGTGCGGGTGGCACATAAAAGACACCATTTCGAGCGTGGCCGTTTTCGTGCAGAGGAGACACGTAAAAGCACCCACTACACTCTCTGAGTGGTTGGCGTTAGGAAGGGCATCCAGCTGTAGAAACTCTGCCAAATCAGACTGGAGCCTAGTGTTGCCATCCGGTTTCACCAGTCCTCAGTCAAATCGTCCAACCCATGCTAGCATGGAAAGCGGACGTTAAACGATGATGATGATGATGATATCATATAATATAATATAATATCATATTATATTATATATATATATATATATATATATATATATATATATATATATATATATATATATATATATATATATATATATATAGCTCATTGAATCCTGTTGAACTGTCTAACACATGCTAGAATGGAAGATAGATGCTAGATGATGATGATTATGATGATGATATAGATAAAGTGTGTGTATAAAAAAAATTCCATTACAAAATGTTGACACACCCAGTTATTAAGGTTGTAAATACTGGACTTTGTACCTTTGACCTTTGCATTGCCAGAGCAAAGGATTAAATCCAATAATACAAAAATTAGCTAAATACAAACATATCCTGGGCCTACCTAACAAAGGGACACACTTAAACATATACACTTGCTCACAAAGTTGGTGAGTGCTGCCATAATCCTTGACTTCAGTTCATCATTGGTGTTACAAGGAGTTTTGTTGGTCTCTCGCTCAACTGCACCCCATACGTAATAATCAAGGGGGTTGCAGTCTGGGGAGTTAGATGGTCAAATGTTAGGGGTGATATGGTTGCAGAAATTGTCTGACAGTCATGACTGGGTTCTCCTGCTTGTGTGGTATGGTGCAGAGTCCAGTTGCCAGACATAGGGTTTTTCAGCAGCCACCCTCTTGACTCAGGGAAGCACTACCTCCTCCAGGCACTTGATGTTGAGTCTAAGGCCATGTGGGAAGATGAATGGAGGCATAATGTCGCCATCACTAGTGATCACTCCAGACACCATGATGTTGACTGGATGTTTGATTTTTATCAGTCTTGATACATGTCCTCAGATGGCACTGTCCTCAGATTGACATGAAATCACTCTGAAATGTTCATATCGGAAGTTCCAGTGTGAATGCCAAGCAGTACAGCATGTCATTTCTAAATTTCTGGCAGAGTGAATTGCATCATGGTGCTGTTTTTCTCACAGACAGTACCCAACTGACCTTACTATACTGTGTAGTTGCCAAAACCAAAAACAAGCAATGTGCATGCACGAAATTAAAAATATAAAGTGGTGACAATTTACCCATTGCACTCTGTATATATGTACATAGAAACATACAAATATGCATACATATATTTAAAACTATATACAACATCAAGTTTCTGATTTCCTCTTAAATAAAATAAAATCCCTTCTGTTAGGCCCCAAAAATATATGTATGTATGTATCTATCTGCCTGTCCGTCCATCCGTCCGCCCGTCCGTCCGTCCATCCGTCCGTCCGCCCGCCCATCCGTCCGTCCGTCCATCTATCTATCTATCTATCTATCTAGCTAGCTATCTCTATTAATGTTTGCTTTTATGTTGAGTTATAATGGTGTCAAATTTTGGCGCTGAGTCACCAGTTTTTGAGAGGAGTGGGGAAGTTGATTAAATCGATCCCGGTACTTGACTGGTACTTGTTTTACCAACCCTGAAAGGATGAAAGGCAAATTTTACCTTGGTAGAATTTGAACTCAGAATGTAAAGATGGACTTAATACTGCTAAGCATTTAGCCTGGCGTGCTAACAATTCCATCAGCTTACTGACTTTAAAATAACATGTTTATTATTCTTTAAGAAGAAGATTGTTGATAGTGACTTTGAAGTCATTGTCAATTCTGTTCTTGTTAGCAAATAATATATGTACACACACACACACACACACATGCACGCGTACATGGAGGTGTATGCTGCTGTACTGATCAATAGCTAAAGCAGAAACAGTTTATTCTAAATGTCTTCCAAACAGCTTTCATACAGAAAGGCAATTTCAACACCCAGTGGCAAGAGCATGATTTGAAGTTGCAAGGAGGTTTGAAGTTGGAAGTTGAAAATGAACAACATGACAACGTTATGGAAGGAAGATTTAATTATCAGAATACAAGGAGCCATGATTTATAACTTTCACTTCTGGAAGCTGGATAAAAGCACCAGTTACAACTCATGAGCAATGCACAGCTAACACCATCATACTTTACACTTCATATAAATTTCAAGCCATGCCATTCTTGATGGTACTTCATGGCCATTACACATACATTTCAAAGCCAAGGTTCCAACACAAACTTTGATTTGCCTTTATAGTAGTAGAAAATCATTTGATCCTGAACCATTGCTGATCCTGTATGTAGCATGAATACTCCTTAAGACCACTAATAGTTCTATGATACCCACTTAAGACCACTAATAGTTCTATGAAAGAAACTTTCTGTTTTAAAGTGATCTAAGTTAAAACTTTCTATCAAAATTCCTTGTTAATTTCTATTTCAAACACTTTTGTTACCATATTTCTGTTAGCATGTGCTGCTTTTTAGAAATAAATATTTTTTTAAAATAGCATATGCTGCTTTTTAGAAATAAATATTTTTTTAAAATAATGAATTTAGTAAAATAACCTTCTAATTATTAAGCTGGGGTCTGGAACAATTTAGCATAAAATTTTGATGAAAGATTATAATTCAGACCATTTCAAAACAGTAAGTTTATGTCATAGAACCTAGGGTGTTCCCAGGTGGATTGGTAACAACAGGGATAAAAATAACAAAATTATTTTAGTAAAAATTCTTCATTGTTTTCAAAATTAATCGTGGCAAAGCATTTCCACAGAAATATGGCAGCAAAAGGGTTAAAGTGGACCATAAATACTATTCAACTACTCAAGCATTTGGAACTATATTTACCAGATAAATACAAATACTTGCCCATCATTGTATCTCTCTCTCTCTCTCTCTTTCTTTGTTTTTCTCTCCCCTGCCTCCAAGGGGTATACCAGTCACTGCTCTTCTAAACTTACTGACTGTTTACTGCCACTGATAAAATCAGCTTGATTGGCATTTCCACTAATCACCATGCTCAATCTTTCCTCTCTGGAACATCATCCCTTGTAACCCCACAACCCCAAGCTTCCTACACCATCGACATTTTCTCTGCAGGTGTTGGCTTACAGATATTCAAACTGAACATAAGCCACATCAATATCATCAGTCTCAGAGGGCCAGCAAATGTCATGGATACTGCCAAACTGAACATAAATTGTATTGATCTGACCCAGTCTCAGAGGGACTTTGAAGGTCCTGGGTATTATCTCCATTAATCACTGAGCTAGAAACGAAAAAGAAATATGTTGTTTCATCCACAAGTAAAGTTATTTGGGAAAGGCTGGTTACTGACCCAAAGAAAGTCATTGTCTGCAACCATCTGACATTAGAGAAATGGGACTTAATCACTAGCCTAATTAATTAGACACCACCACCATCACCCTCATCCATTTAACATCCACATTTCCATGCTTCTATGTGATGGATGAAATTTATTGTAGCAGATTTTCTATGGCTAGATGCTCATTCTGTCGCCAACCCTTACCTATTTCCAAGCAAGGTAACGTTTCCCCACGACCAGATATTGTCTCACTGAATAGTGGAAATGAATGAAACTGCTTATGTTACAGTGACAATCATTTACAACAATCTCACAATGACAAGTCAAGGAGACACAAACACACACACTTGCCCACACATATACCTACATATATACATATGTTATAATGAAAACCACAAGTCTTGAACAACCATCTTTCAACTTTTAGACATCATAAGAGACATTCAACTACCCTTTCAGCTTCAATCAGGAAACTTAAAGACAAAGGGATTAAATACAATGTCAAATGGAAAATCCTTTCCAAAACCAAATCCTATATCAACAGGCCAAAAAGATGTTTAATGTGTTCTCTTGAAAAACTATATCTCTTGAAGAACTTGAGAGCCACAACAACTACGTAAATTCCGGAAATGAGATTTTTCTTTGTCTGCATTTTAAGAAATACATCTTGGTGGAATTTAAAAATAAGCCACTGAACACATTGTAAATCATTAATATCTTATTTACACATTTTTCGAACATTTGTTTATTGTAACATTGCTTATCTGCCCTGTGCTTTTCTTCCTGTCTTCTTTCTTATGAGCATTCCCTATTCCAACGTCATCTGCTTTAAAAAGCAACTGACAAACAGTCTTGTTCTCAGCTTGAAAAATAATGAAATAAATTACTGTTTTGGCAACAAAACCCTGGGTAACTGAATTTCAGAAGACTTAGGGTTTTTATTATAACATTATCTTTACTCTCTTGCTGATCGAGTGCTATTCTACTTGTTGAAGCCTTACCACATAATAAGCCTCGTTACATAATATAAATGTGAGTGTGTGTGTGTGTGTGGGAGAGAGAGAGAGATGGACTTCTTTTAGTTTCTATCTCCCAAATCCATTCACAAAGCTTTGGCTGGCCTAGGGGGCTATAGCGAAAGACACTTGCTCAAATCTCTTACCACACAGCCCTGCTTGCACCTACAGTAGGAAATAAAGAATCATAGTGAGCATTACTTGGGAAAATATCTTTTCAGAAATTATTTCAGGTGCTTATATAGTCATGGACAGACATAAACAACCCCTTGATCCTCTAACCAATTTGACCTACTGGAACATCTAAGATGTGACGGCCAGGGTAAGAGAAGTGAGATGGCTGTACCAGTACTCAGTAGGTACTCACTTTCAGCTGGGTGGATTGAAGCAACATGAAATGAAGTGTCTTGCTCAAGGACAAACATGATGCCACCTGGTCAGGAACCAAACTAATCAGGTTTTGATTGAAAAAATCCCTACCCCAGTGGAATGCTGCCTTAGTTATGGGAGCATTTAACTAGGAACTCATTGGCTAGTAATGACTACCACAGCAATAATTTTAAGAAACAAACGAGGATTGCAAATTAAAGTCATTCTTGGTTTTTAAAACGCCGAACCTTACAAAGGAGATGACCATGGACAGAGATATGTAGTGCAAAGCACTGATGATGGTGCAACAGAAAAAAACACCCAGTGCATTCTGTGGAGTGGTTGGCATTAGGAAGGGCATCCAGCCACTGAAACCAAGCCAGAACGGACTATGGAACCTGGTGTGGTCCCTGGCCTTGCTAGTTCCTGTCATGCTATCCAACCTATGCCAGCAAGCATGGAAAATGGATGTTAAATGATGATGATGATGATACATGCCTGATTCTTTTATCCTCTTACACATTACAATCATTAAACTGCAGCCATACTGGAGCATATTATTGAAAGCTATGTGACATGAGACAAAATGACATTAAATGTGCACTTCTCTAATTATCCAACAAGACATCTGCAGTGGATTTGAGCTTCACATATTTTAGCTTCTGTCTAATGTAACAAGTACTACAGCCAGACAGTCCATGTCTGATATTTTAACATCAAGAGGAGTCATGTGACTGTTTAAAAACAGATATTCAAACAAATTGTATGCAAATACCTAAATTTAGTAAACTCACATCCGACAAACTCATCCTAGTATGGGAAAAATAATGAAAAATACAAAAAAAAAACAAGAAGAAAATAAAAGGAAGTTATGAAGTTGTAAACCAACTTATATTTACATAATAAATTACTGATCTTGAATCCTTTGGGAGTTTCGCCAAAAATGAGAATTAAATTATTTATAAAGTACATAATTACTTTCAGTAATAATATAGAAGTTGTGTTACTTTCAGTATATAAAACAATAAAAATAAAGTCTACAAGTGTTACACTACCTTCACAGTTGGATGGCATTATATAGAGGAAGCAGGTGCAAAAATACCTGATTTTAAGAAAATATATAAATTTCTAAATGCTGCAGTGTATACTATATATTTATAATTACTGTATAACTACCACAGCACACACAACATATGGACAACTACCACACTATACAATATATACATAACTACCTCACAACACACAAATACCATGTAACTTCAACATTACTCATACGATACAACCACTACACTACACATAACATACAACTACTACATAGCACATACATAACTACCACATTACACAATACACACACAACTACCAGACTACATACACGTAATTACAACACTATTCTATACATAATACACATGACACAAACATAACAACCACCCTACACAACATTTTCTTAATTGCTGTACTTCACATCTATAACTAATACATCGCACTATTAGCTACCACATAACCATACTACCACACTACATACTCCTAACTACCAAACTGTACACTCACAGGTACCACACTACATACTATACAACATTAACTACTAGTGCCCATGGACTGGCTCTTGTGCGAGTGACACATGAGGTTTTTCGAGCGAGATCGTTGCCGGTGCCCCTGGACTGGCTCTTGTGCGGGTGGCACATAAAAGACACCATTTCGAGCGTGGCCGTTTTCGTGCGGGTGGCACGTAAAAGCACCCACTACACTCTCTGAGTGGTTGGCGTTAGGAAGGGCATCCAGCTGTAGAAACTCTGCCAAATTAGACTGGAGCCTGGTGTTGCCATCCGGTTTCACCAGTCCTCAGTCAAATCGTCCAACCCATGCTAGCATGGAAGGCGGACGTTAAACGATGATGATGATGATGATGATGATTACACAATATACTGTTAACTGCTATACTTTCAGCCAAGAAAGAGCCTCTACAGCAGTGATTCTCAACCATCTTTTGCCTATGGATCCCTTTGATTCCTATTCTACTGTACTGGGCCCCCATGTGGAAAAGAATCATATATTTTTATAATCAAATATTATTAGGAATTGTATAAAGGAATTCTCTTTTACTTGTTTCAGTCATGCTAGAGCACAGCCTTTTAGTCGAGCAAATCAACCCCAGGACTTATTCTTTGGAAGCCTAGTACTTATTCTATTGGTCTCTTTTGCTGAACCACTAAGTTACAGGGACGTAAACACACTAGCATCGGTTGTCAAGCAATGCTGGGGGGGGGGGCAAAGACAGACACACAAACATAAACACACACATACATATATATATATATATATATACTGAAAGAAGCCTGTCGTATATATATATACGACGGGCTTCTTTCAGTTTCCGTCTACCAAATCCACTCACAAGGCTTTGGTCGGCCCGAGGCTATAGTAGAAGACACTTGCCTACGGTGTCACGCAGTGGGAATGAACCCGGAACCATGTGGTTGGTAAGCAAGCTACTTACCACACAGCCACTCCTATGCCTAATTGTTAAAATATTTTGTGTTTTGTAGAGATATAACCAATTTATTGTGCATAAATTTTAACAACAAAATCTTATATGATTTTCCAAGGTCAGTATGGACCCGGGTTGAGAACCACTGCTCTACATGATCAGTCAAACTGCAAGAAATAGCAGTTAACTTTCCCTTGACTCACATCTTATCATATTAAATGGGGAGGGACACACTGAATAATGTAATTCTCAAAGCACTTTCTGTGAATAAAATACAGGTTGGTCATAGCTAGACTGCATTTGATGATAGATCTACTTGATCATCAGATGTGACTTGGGGCTAAACATTGTCTCCTACAATGGAGTGATATGTGTGTGTGTGTGTGTGTGTGTGTGTGTGTGTGTGGTTTTTGTGAATAACAACATCATTGGTCATGTGTTTTTAATGGATCAATCATCAGTGATAGTGTCTGTGCAACTTGAACAAATACTGTAGGGAATTTTTGTTTGAAAGCACCAGCTTGTCAGTTTTCTTGGCAATGTTTACATTCTTCACTGACATGCATTGGAATTGAGTTCAAATTCTCTTCTAAACAACATTGTCGAGAGCATGTATCTATGTTTATGTTGAATATATGTGTGTCTGTATATATATGTTTATATGTAAAATGTGTGTGTATGTGCATTTGGATATGTCATTTATGTGTTGTATATTTTTGGTGTTAAGCCTTATGTCAACCCAAACATCCAGCAGACCCATAATTACAGATCTGATTATAATCAAATGGATTCCAGCAACATCCATCCTGTCCTTTTAGAAGCAGGACAGAATTATCTGATATGTCCTTTCTTTATGGAAGACACAAGGATGTGATTCAAGGTAGATTTGGCTGCTATTTCTATCAGGTTGATTAAACATGGAGCGATTCTCTGTAAGCCCACATGCATGTGCTAAGCATATGCATGCATGCTTACTGTTCATGTATATATAAGTATATACATGTAAGTGAGGTATATGTGCATTTTATAGGAGTATGACAATCACAAGTATATATTTATGCACAAACATTCATATATATATATATATATATACATACACACACATATATATATATATATATATATATATATATATATATATATATATATGTATGTATGTATGTATATAAATGCAAATATATATTTATATATATAAATGTATATCTGTCATGCTATATGCATGTGCACACAATTATTTACATACACACATATATTTATGTACACATTCTGATGCTCGTATATATAAACACACATTCACATTTATATACATGCATATATATATATATATATATATATGTGTGTGTGTGTGTGTGTGTATATGTGTGTGTGTGTGTATATGTGTGTGTGTATATATATATATATATATAGATATACATAAAACATACACATGCTTTATCAGTGTATAGGAGTAAGAGAGGTGTGAAAAATACAAGTACAAATATCATTGTGTATGCATATGTGTGTGTGTGTGTATTTACATACATATAAAAGTAAGCACATAAATGCATAGTATATACATTTTTTTATGTGCATATGTATGTGTGTGTGTATATATATGTGTATTGTATGTGTGTATATATATGTGTATTGTATGTGTGTAGTGTCTTCCTAATCTGCCAAACGATAATTCAAAATGCATTAAAAAGTCTAACAGAAACATAACCAAAAAATAACAACCAAAAAATAACAAAAAAAAAAAAAAATTCCAAAATGGATTGACGAGGAAATCAGTACAAAGACTGAACTGATTCCATCATGATGAAATGTTTACCGAAGAGTCAAAGATGGTAAGCTGAATGATGCTGGGAAGCTGAAAACCTGAAGATACTGAAAGGGATGATGAGGTGTGCTGTGGATGGGTGGGTGGGTGGGTGAAGATTAAGGTTAATCTTTGTTGATAAAATATCAGCGATATTGTTGATTTCTACCACTGTACTGCCACTAGCACCACCACCACCACCACCACCACCACCACCAACAACAACAACAACAACAAAGCAACCCCGCCACCACCACCACCATGAGTACTGACACCAGCACTAGCACTGCTATCACCACTTCCAGTACTGCTACCACCACCATTACAATCAACTGCAAACAACACCCAAACACCACCATCACC
The DNA here is from genome assembly GCF_046866305.1 of Octopus bimaculoides. Lineage (NCBI taxonomy): Eukaryota > Metazoa > Mollusca > Cephalopoda > Octopoda > Octopodidae > Octopus > Octopus bimaculoides. The sequence continues at coordinate 40,768,483 of NC_142945.1, read as the reverse complement.
ACCAATAAAACTATCCTCCTCAGCCCCATCATAAACTACAAACAGCAGCACCACTATCCTAACGACCTCATCTTCCACCACATCCTACCGCTATCCCCCATTAACAGCACTGCCATTGCCAAATCTTCACCACTACTGCCACTGTCACTGTTGTCAACAGGCATCCACAGTTCTTTTTTTTTCCAAACATTTTCTGTCTTCTTCATATGGCATTTCATCTGTCTATGTGCTCTGAGTTCAAATTCTGCTAAGGTTGACTCTGCCTTTTATCCTTTCAAGATTGATAAAAATAAGTGCCAATTAAGTGCTGGGGCTGATGCAACCGACTTCTCCTCTCCCTCTAAAATTTCAGGCCTTGTGCCTATAGTTAAAATAAAATAGCAGTTAAGTACACTGAGGGGATGGAACAATATAATCATCTGTTCCTTTTTCCCAACTTTATGGTCTGTGAACAATTCTAGACATCAATGCAGACAGTTTGATAAGCGTTTCTTTTTTGTTTATTGTTTTGTTTTTTTTTCTGCAGGAGATGCCCAAAGTGTGACAATAGTACCTAATACACACTTGTTCAGTATCTGTACATTGCTGATTTGGGGTTTATGTCCAACAGCTATTATCATGTGTAGCATGAATCTGGTATTAGCTAGGTCTATAGTGAAAATCAACCCACAGAAGAGTAGGTAGACTTCTCCTGTATAGTGGCTACAGTGAAGGAAATTGAAAGGTTTGAAGCCAGAACTTTTCCCTTTCAGGTCAAGCCCTTGTCAACTTCTTCAAGTAATACCTGATAAGGTGACGGTAGTGAGAGATGTGATACTTTCAAGTAAATTCCATAAAAGATGGGTATAAATTGTGAAATGAGGATGGTTTAATGGACTCACTCTGTGGAGTTGTAGGCTGGAAGCAAGCACTAGGAGAAGGCATTTGCCTTAGGTGTATCAGGATAACCAGGGGTTTTATATGGGGTATCCAAAATATATGTGGTTGCCTTACCATTTTGTGGACACTTTCTTGCCCTTATTTTATTGTTATTGATCATTTATCTTTTTTATTTGATGTAAATCCTTTTTTCTTGTATTTCATCCTCCATATTGCCCCTAACATTTTGAGCTCCTGTGATAAATAAAAGAAATCGTTATCTAGGCAGTGGATTCCAGAATCATTAATGAGCTGGAGAGATTTCTTTGTAGTATTCACTTATATCCCTTTACATTGAAATCCTGCCAATGCCAACTTTCAGGAGTCAATGAAATAAAGTATCAGCCAAGAACTGGGGTTGATGGCTTTCAGCCCTTTATTATTACTATTATTATTGCCTTTCAACCTTTCAGGGCTGATTAAATAAAGTACAAGTCTATGATTAATCATCTCTCCTCAAAATTGCTGACCTTGTGCTTAAATTAGAAACCATTATTATCATTATTATTATTAAGGTGGTGAGCTGGCAGAATCGTTAGCATGCCGGGCGAAATGCTTAGCGGTATTTTGTCTGCTGTTACGTTCTGAGTTCAAATTCCGCCGAGGTCGACTTTCCCCTTCATCCTTTCGGGGCCGATAAATTAAGTACCAGTTATGCACTGGGGTCGATGTAATTGACTTAATCCCTTTGTCTGCCCTTGTTTGTTCCCTCTATGTTTAGCCCCTTGAGGGCAATAAAGAAATAAGAATCGTTAACACGCCGGGTGAAATGCTTAGTGGTATTTTGTCTGTCACTACGTTCTGAGTTCAAATTCCGCCAAGGTCAATTTTGTCTTTCATCCTTTCAGGGTTGATAAATTAAGTACCAGTGGAGTACTGGCATCAATTTAATCAACTTAACTCCTCCCCCAAAATTTCAGGCCTTGTGCCTATAATAGAAAGGATTATTATTATTATTATTATTATTATTATTAAGGCGACGAGCTGGCAGAATCGTTAGTATGCCAGGCAAAATGCTTAACAGTATTTCATCTGTCTTTTATGTACTGAGTTCAAATTCCACTGAGGTTGAAACCATTATCATTATTATTATTATTATTATTATTATTATTATTATGCTATCTTTAGATACTGCTTTAGCAATTATTATAATTATTGTTATTCTTTATTTAAAAAAAAAATAATATCACCCACTTCCTTCAATTTTTGTATTATTTTTCTTTGTCCTTTTATCATTATTGATGCCAATGTTGTTATTCTTCATTCCTCATCTCCTTCATCTGCCATCTCATCTCCTATTCCTGCCACCACTTTTTCTTCTACTCATTCGTCTCCTTCAATCACTTCTGAATTACTGCGATATTATTAATCTTCCCAGTCACAGCGGAATTTAGTTATTGCAATATATAAAAAAAAACAAAAAACAAAACAAAACAAAACAAAACAAAACAAAAACAACACAGAACAACGTCTGAGCAGAAGGATATGGTTTATAATAATCTTTGTGATTTTCTGTTTGTTGTATCATTATCATCATCATCATCTACATCATCATTATTATTATTATCATCTACAATAGTTGTTGTTGCTGGTTAAGAAATCATTAATTTTTTTTTCTTTTTACTTTTCTACTGCAGTCAATAATCTTTGGCAAAGTTAATTATTACTAAAAAAAATAAACAAAATAAAACAACACCAAAAAACCCTATCATTATAGTTATTATTTTTGTTGTTGCCGTGTGTTTGTGTGTTTCTCTTCTTTTCCATTTCTATCAGGGTTAATCCTTATTTGACAGAGAGGAAGAAGGAAATTCAAGAACGTTGAGTTTAGTTTGCAAGATTTGAAAGGAAGGAATATTAATGAACGTAATACAGATTCTAACTGATGCTTTTACACCACTGATGTCATATAGCATGTTCAATAGACATCAAACAACTTGATCACCGTCACCACATGCATGCACGCACGCACAGACATATACATACATGCACATATACATATATATGTAAGTGTGCATGTGAGTATATATATATATGTGTGTGTGTGTGTGTGTGTGTGTACATAAATATATATGTGCGTACATACATACATATACACATAGATACACACACACACACACATATATACATACATACATACAAATACACACATACATATATATGTATGTATATATATATATGTGTGCGTATGTGTGTGCATGTGTGTATATATACACATATATGTATATGTACATAAAAATATGTGCATACATACATACATATACACACATACATAGATACACGCACGCATATATACATACATGCACACAAATACACACATAAATATATATGTATATGCATATGTGTATGTGTATGTGCATGTGTGTATATATTAATATATGTATATGTACATAAATATATGTGCATACATACATACACAAACACACACACATAGATACACACAAACCACACATGTTATAACATCTGCTGGCAAGAAAGGGATTCTCCCGAATAGAAGAGAAGATTGTGTGATGTGCGATGATGCATGGTTGCAAAACATGGGCATGAGATGTAGGGGGATGTGTAAAGGCTAGAAAGAAAAGAGGTGAGCATGCTCTGCTGGACGAGCAATGTTTAGTGTGCATGAACGACAAAGCACAAATGAGCTGAGAGAAAGACTGGGTATAAAGTGGAATCAGATGTAGTGTGCAAGAGAGATGACTGAACCAGGATGGACGTGCGATGCATATGAAGGATGACAGTTGGGTAAAGAGGCACCAAACAATCCAAGTGGAAGGAACCCGCAGAAGAGGGAGGCATGGAAAAGAAGTGATGAAAACTGATCTTGAGAAACTGAACATGATAAAGGAAATGACAAAGAAATGCAGCCCATGCAAGCAAAAAAAAAAAGGATATAAAAATGATGATGCTGATGATGAGATATATACATACATACATACATACATATCATAGTATCACAGTATTGACAAGACTGTTGGATGTTATATACACTGCTGGTTGTAATGTGCTTTGCACTGTTCTAGATTTTGAATGACACCATCCTGCTGGCTAGGTGAGTAGGTCAATATATATATTTGCATGTGTGTGTGTATGGGTATGTATATATGTATATATATTATAATATTAGGGAATATCAAAATCCATGTATGTGTATATATATATATATATATATATATATATATATATATATATATATATATATATATTATATATATATCTATATGAGCGTGGCCGTTGCCAGTTCTGACTGACTGGCCTTCATAGGATTTTTGAGCGAGATCGTTGCCAGTGCCCCTGGACTGGCTCTTGTGCGGGTGGCACATAAAAGACACCATTTTGAGCGTGGCCGTTGCCAGTACCGCCTGACTGGCCTTCATGCGGGTGACACGTAAAAGCACCCACTACACTGGCGTTAGGAAGGGCATCCAGCTGTAGAAACTCTGCCAGATTAGATTGGAGCCTGGTGTTGCCATCCGGTTTCACCAGTCCTCAGTCAAATCGTCCAACCCATGCTAGCATGGAAAGCGGACGTTAAACGATGATGATGATGATATATATATATATACACATACATACATACACATATATTATTTTGGTTGAGTCAGTCTTTTGCTACTCAAGCAAGTCATAACTCTTTTTTTCCCCGATAGTCAATACTAAATGTATCCATTTTTCAAACATTTATCATATATATATATATATATATATATATATATATATATATATAAATATATATACCTGAAAAAAAGAAAAACAGGTGGAGAACATCACACCTGGAATGTCTTTGAAGATAGGTCTGCTGGATCAGAATTGAGCAGGGTTAAACAACAACCTAAAATATGACCGAGCAGTGCAAAATCAATAGTGTTTTTTTTTCATTCATAAATGATTCTAAGCCTCAGAAAGACATCAACAGTGCAGTAAGCATTATTAAGCTGGAATCTCATCTCTATGTTAAATTAGTGTCAGCATATTTAATGCATATAGCATTAAGAACTCTAATTGGAAATATTTATGTGGTATAGGAAAGTTGTTGTCGTTGTCATTGTCATCATTGTTGTTTTAATGTCCACTTTTCTATTCTGGCATGGATCAGTCTAAAAATCGTTGAGGCAGATTTTCTATGGCCAGTCTGTACTCGTTACCAAGTATGGTAAAATTTCCCCTAGTCTTTCCAATGACAGCATATGACCAGACATGATCTCATTGAAGATTGCAAACAACATTTGTACGATAGTGACACACATTTACAACTGTTCATGATGTCAAGACAAGAACACACCACACACACACACACACAGAGAAAGGGGCTTATTTTCAGTTTTCATCTATCAAGCCTATGCACAAGACCTTGATTCACCTGCGGTTATTGAAGAAGACCCTTGACTAAGGTACCAGGCAGCATTAGTAAACAACATTAGTAATAAACTAATATTGTTTGCATCATGCCAGCAAGTATGGGAGTTAACTCCAGACATTAATTGTATTTGTTGAAATAGTGATAAAAGCATCATTAATATATAATAATGTACATTAGTTGGTCTAGAAAATTAAAAATTAAAATAATCAGATGTTAATGTTCAATGGACCAAGGAAAATAATATGATGCTGAACCAATGAAAATATGAACTTGTCCAGTTTGGTAAATTGGATGGTCTTAAATTAACCATATGATGTTCCTGTAGGTAAACTCTTCATAGCATCAAGTACCATCAAGAAACCTAGAACTTTGCCGACAACCCACATTAAAACGAAGTTCATATTGCTTCAGGATAATTAAAAATTCTTCTCTTTTTCCATGATTTTGTTAGGAGGAAGGATTGCAATATGACCTCTCTCAGGGCCTTTGACACTGGTGCAAATGGCAAGGAGGACTGAAGAAGGAACTAAAACTCATGGTTTGCTGCAGGGTAGCACAAATCTGGTGGAACATTGTCTTGTTAAATACACATTTCATATTGATATTTATTTAGGTATAAGAAAGGATAGTTAACACATGGATATATGTTGCTCCTATTACATAACAGTCAAAAGTATTTGCACTTAATATTTCACCAAATATCCTTGTTCCAAACTATAATTATTGGATCAAAAGAATATACATATGGTAAATTGCCTATAGAATCAGATTTTTGGATCATCATATATATATATATATATATATATTACACACACACACTTATATATATATATATATATATATATATATATATATATATACATGCATGATTGTGAATACCCTCCCCTTACAAACACACACACACAAATATATGATATGTATGTTTATGATTTTATTAAAATGAAAACACTGAAATGCACATTTGCAAGATAAGTGTATGAATTTAATTCATGCACACACACAATATACACACACTTGTGTACATGCACATGTATACATAAACACATGTAAGTATATCTATATATGTAAATAGACTCTTAAATTCATCCTCTTTATCTCAATTGAGATGTTATTAGATATGTAATGGTCCAATAACCTCTCTCTCTTTCCTTCTCTCTCTCTCTCTCTCTCTCTCTCTCTCTCTCTCTCTCTCTCTCTCTCTCTCTCTCTATCTATCTTTCTCATACATACCTTTTATTTCAGTATTTGTTACCCAATGCACTCTTCTTCGTGGTGTTTGAACTAGCCTAATTTGATATTTTCACAGCATTTAATTAACCATTAGAGAGTTTTAAAATGTATTTCATGAGATCTGATGATTTGATTTTAAACTGAATCCTAGCAGTTTGTCGAAGATGCCGATATTTCCAGTTATCAATGATTTACCACAGAACACAGGTTCTTTCTTATCTATGGTAAAAACCTTCACCACCCCTTTAAGACACAATTGAACTAGCAGCCAGAGAGAAAAAAAAAAATTAAATAAAGGACCCTGGTGCTGATATGAAAGCATAGATTCAAATTTCTTTAGAGCAATCACAAAATGATTACATATTCAACTGAAAGAAAACTGCAATGGCTTTCAAGTATTGGTGGATGGGAAGAGAGCGATAGCAAGATTGTGGATTGATGTTGAAATGATTTCCATAAAGAGCATACATTCCCAAAATAAATTCGATATATCAAAGACGACAAATCAAATTTTCTGGGAACCAATGAATATAGATGGCTTTTGTTTTAAAGTTATTAACTTCAACTAGTCAATGCTTAACTGTCTGCGAGTTCATAATAATGTGACTACTACTACTACAACTACTACTACTACTACTACTACTACTACTACTACTACTACTACTACTACAATAACTGCTGCCATTGCTACTTGCTGCTGCTTAACTCTCACCACTCCCACTGCTGCCACCATGACCACAACCACCATGACCATGATGACGACGGCCACAACAACAAGCACCACCACCATGGTGGTTTTTAATGACAATACCGCTGCTATGATGATGACCACCACCACTGACCACCGCCACTGCCACTGCCGCTGCTGCCGATACAGCCACCACCAACATCGTCATAAAATGTTTCAAAATCAAAGAACACAAACAAATATGTCTCACTGAAATGGAAGAATTAATCCAAAAGGAAATAATCTGACGGAGTGAGATAATCTTATAGAGCGAGTTCAATTCAAGATAAGGACAGGAGCTATCCACACTGTAGTAGTCTCTTTAATAAACCACAAACCACAACTTAACCCTTTTGTTACCATATTTCTGTTGAAAACACACCGTTTTTCTTTCAATTAATTTTGAAAATAATGAAGAAAAAAATTAAAATACCTTCGCCATTATTAATCTGATGTTTCAAACATAAATTAACATGAAATTCTAAAAGGAAGTTTTAATTTAGATTACTTTAAAACAGGAAGTTTGTATCATATGAGTAGGGGGTAGTCTCAAGTGGGTTGGCTATCAAAACAGTTCAATGTGATTGACTGGAAGTTACATGAAATCCAGAAAAAAGAAATGAGAGTCTGCACTTAACCAATATGTCCAACCACATTTTTTTTCATAATACTAATCCCCTGGAATTCCCCTCCTGACTGCATTTTACTTGTAGTCTTCAATTTGCAACTGTTTAAGCTGAACAACCAAAATCAATCTTATCAATGTTAGGAAACATGCAGAGGCAATGAACACAGTCTCTCCTTTCTAACCTCCCCACCAAACACATAGACAGAGACTGTTTGAGCTAAATTTGCTGATTTTTTATGTCTCCTTTTTTCATACAACATTATGATGTGTTAGTGAACGGTCAATGGCATCGAAGAGCATAACGGTTAAAGTTGTAGCTAAGAAAAAGTCAGCTGACATGGAGGACTGGAAGTCAAATGAATACTGGAAAAGAGTAAGCTGTATCATGATGATTTGCACTATCAAAATGCTGACATCATGACTGCTGCTTGATGCTCTGTAACCCATTTGTGTTATTGTTTATACTCCACCACATCTGGAACCTTGCCTGAGTTGGATCTTGAGCTTATAGATGACGGTGGAATATGCACCAGAGTGTACTCTTGTGTGACTTTGCGTACATATTGTGTATTTTGGTCAAAGCTTGTAAGTCAATGCATAACTGCAGGGACAAATCCATATTTACTTCAGTAAGTATGTGTATGTCTGTACACATTGTTGGTGCACTATCCCCTACTCTACTTTGGTACCTTTGTTATTTAAATACTGAAATTTCATAATACATACATACATACATACACACACACACACACACACACACACACATATATTATATACTAGGTTGAAGAAAAAGTTTGTGTGCCATGAGTCACCATTGAACACGACATGAACTGAATGAACACACACACAACAAATATATATATAAAAAGCATTATTTTAACATGGTGCACAAACTTTTTCTTCAACCTAATATATATATATATATATATATATATATATATATATATATATATATATATATATATATATAAGCTGTTTAAGAGCCCATAAGTCAGGGAAAAAATGCACTCTTACATCTGTTAGTAGATATATATACGATGGGCTTCTTTCAGTTTCTGTCTACCAAATCTACTCACAAGGCTTTGGTTGGTTTGAGGCTATAGTAGAAGATACTTCCCCAAGGTGCTATGCATTCGGATTGAACCCGGAAATATCTGGTTGGGAAGCAAGCTTCTTACCACGCAGAATTTGTATTGTACCAACCAAAAATCAGCGCAGTATACCACATTTATATGGTCCCAGGACAATTAGAGCTGGTGGAGTTACACAAGAAAAGATGATATATAACGCTTCTACAGTTGGATTAGATACTTGTCTCCAGAAACAGTAGGACATCCAACTATAAATAGTAACACAATATGATACAAAACCATACAGCTTTATTCAATTAACAAAAATCATTAGAAAAACCAAGAAATTTTGCAGAAATAGCCACATTAATGACATACTCACTTTCTAAATAAACACACAAGCACACTTAACATTAAAATGCACATAACACCAAACACACATATACACATACAGTACCAAATCACACAATAACACTAAAAGCTCACATAACACCAAACACAACATTAAACACACACATATCAACAATTACAAAGTAACAATCTCACATAGCATTAAACATACACACATATATAGTCTCTCTTTCCTGCTTGGGATGCCATATATCTTCCCTTCTGTAAGACACTTGTTCCTGTCTGTCTATCATACTTTAACCTCTCAACTGCTGGCATAAAGTCACCTCCTTCACAACTCCCAGACTCAGTTGAGGGAGTCTTGTCTTGTCTTGTGAGTTAATTGATGACTTCACTAGCACCAGTACCACACAAAAACAAGCACCCAATTCACTCAGTAAAGTGGTTGATGTTAAGAAGGGTATCCAGTTGTAGAGGCCATACCAAAGCAGACACTGGAGCTTGGCAGTTCTCTGGTTTGTCAGTTTCTCTTGGTCTGTTCAACTCATGAGATCGTGTGCTGGAACGAAAACAATTGCAGTGTGGAAGGTGTTTATAAGCCATTTAAGAAACACACAAAAACTGTTAGATTCACTTCAACATTTAAATTTAGATGGCTTATAAACACCTTCCTCACTGCAATTGTTTATATATATATATATATATATATATATATATATTGGATTATCAATTAAATTTGTTTGTTTTATCTGATACATTGAAAATTGAGCTGATTTGCTGTTGACTATTAAATTCTATCAGAGTAGAATGTGAGTCAGTGGGGTACTTCAAAGTGGTCATTTGATCTGCTAGAAATAGCAGCTAAATCTCATTTGAATCACATCTTACAAACAGTGCTAAATATATTGCATCTGAAAAAAATGAGATGTTCATAGCTGAAACTCCACTCATCGTACATCTGCTGGTTTAGGGCTGATGTGGAGCTAAGCAATAAGAGGAGAGAGGAAGCAGACCTACATTTCAGGTAACATTCCCAGATCTGGGGGATATTTTTAATAACTCTCTTTACTCTTTACTCTTTTACTTGTTTCAGTCATTTGACTGCGGCCATGCTGGAGCACCGCCTTTAGTTGAGAAAATCAACCCCAGGACTTATTCTTTGAAAGCCTAGTACTTATTCTATCGGTCTCTTTTGCCAAACCGCTAAGTTACGGGGATGTAAACACACCACCATTGGTTGTCAAGCGATGGTGGGGGGACAAACACAGACACACAAACACACATTCATACATATATATATATATATATATATATATATATATATATACATATATACGACGGGCTTCTTTCAGCTTCCGTCTACCAAATCCACTCACAAGGCTTTGGTCGGCCCGTGGCTATAGTAGAAGACACTTGCCCAAGGTGCCAAGCAGTGGGACTGAGCCTGGAACCATGTGGTTGGTAAACAAGCTACTTATCACACAACCACTCCTGAATCAAGAAATCAAGGGTACAACACAGAAGGAAGGAACTAATGAAGGATCACCACACCTCAATCCACATCCATTGTTTTAAACAAATAAGGACACACTGAATGATGTAGCCATAAAGAGTTTGGATTGTAGTACCTCTTATCACATAGCTCCACTGGATCAGGGCTGACCTGGGACTAAAAAAACAACAACAACAACAACAACAAAATGCCACCATTAAATTTGAACTCATGAAATAACCACTGCCATATCTATACAGTTGTTTTACTTCTATTCTTGTGGTTAACAGAAACAATCAATCAATCAATTATGTAAGAAACCATAGCAATGCTAAAAGGTCATAACTGAAATATTTTCCTATTTAGAATTGCAAACATTACTTGGAAAGTGTGGTAAAAATTCAATCGATCTTTATCACTCTAGTGATAAATCATCTCAGCAACAATATAGTTACGGAACATTCTAGAACTTGTTTTCTGGAATATATGGAGAGAATTTGAATGTAAAATAAACTAATTCACTATCCCATAGTTTCTTTGCAGTATGACATCACTGTAGGGTGAGCCATCAATCCTATTCTTTCACACACACATATATGTGTGTGTGTGTGTGTGTGTGTGTGTGTATCCCATTGGCTGTCTGTTCCCTCCCCAGCATGCTTAGCAGTGTGAAATTGCTAAATAGGAGATACATCCTGTTTGGTTCTCTCTGCATCATATTGGTTGTTTCCTTCCCAGGATGCCAAGCGGTATGAGATCACTGCTTGCCAAAAGATACATCCTGTTCAGCTTTTTACATGTACCAGCTTCATGATTTGCCTGTCTTCTTCTAACCAACTACTATCACATGACTGTATGATGCAAGACAATATATTCCTGTCAAGTTCTTTACCTGACTTATTATTGGTCGTCATCTACATTTGATTCTCAGAAGAGAAACGGTTGATAGAAAAAGCCAGGAGCAGCTGGTAAAAAAGCCAATCTTGTTATCTTCAATTCAGTTTTCATGCCTATCCTCATCTATGGTCATGAATGTTGGATAATGACTGAAAGAATATGATCATGAATACAAACAGCCAAAATGGGATTCCTCCAAAGAATCTCTGGGGTAACGGTACTTGACAGGGTGTATAGCTTGGAGATTAGGGACTCTCTCCAGGTTGAGCCACTACCTCTCCATATTGAGAGGTCACAGTCCCAGTAATATGAATATGTGGTTAGAATGCTGTTAGAAAAGCATCACAAGACAGACTCTTCAGGCCAAACCAACCAGCAGGAGACCTAGGAGTAGAACATGGGTGAAATGGTTGGCTAATATCCATAGTCTTAGCTGGTCATGCCTGAGATTCCAGCAGGTAAGTGAAATGATAGTTGCTTCAGATAGGACCTTATGGAGGAGGTGGCCAAGGACTGTACTTCCAGGAATAATGGGTACTGAAAATGGATGGATCTACACAGAACCCTAAGCCTAATAATTATTTACTAAAATTACTGTCTTTTACGAAATTATTTCATAAGTCAACATCAGTCATTTTATCAAAAATATGCTAATGACATTTAGAATCAGACTTAATTTTTTTTTGAGTAAGCAATTGTATTCTTTCCTAGAATGAATAGAATAGTTTAGGGAAAATTTAAATATCAGCATATGAAACCCCCCACCACATATTTCATAGTATCACATCTTGAAAGCCTTCATGAAGTTATTCAACCTGCAGGAAAAAGCAGCCCAATTTCCTCTAAATCACTTCTGGTATCTAAAGAAAGGAAGGACATGGATAATGCAGTGTTAAATGCCCTTTAAAAGACATGATGGTCATATCTGGAATGCTTTTGATCACAGGTCTATTCAATCAGGGTTAACCAAGGTCAAAGAAGAACAACAACATTGTACAGTATCTTTTGACCTTCACGCACATATACAGGGCAGTGCTGCTGTTGCTATACACACAAAATCTATTTGACCACATCAATCCCCCACCGAACCAAAAGGCCACTTGATTAGTGAATAGACATTCACCAATACTCAACTACCAACTACTAGCAAATACACACAGATGCAGTGTTTTGCTCTCTATTTTTTTCTTCTTCTTTGTTACTGCTGCCGCTATTCTAAACCACCAACTGAAACCTCAGTTTGCCCATCACTTACAACTATATACATTATATACATCTACATGCATTATATATCCAGGATTGCATTGCTGAATTATGCAAGTCAGGTATTATTACAGCCTGTTGATTGGCAGAGTTGTTAGAACATCACAAAGAATACTTTACATCATTTGTTTCAGTTTTCTGTGCCCTGAGTCTAAACCCTACCAAGGACAATTCTAACTTTCACTCTTTCAAGGTCGATAAAATAAAGTACTAGGATTGATTCTTCTTCTTCGTTTCATCTCTCCCTCTCTCTTACTCATTCACTCTGCCTGTCTGCTGTCTGTCTGTTTCTCTCACTTGCTTTTGATCAAGAAGAAACATGGAAAGAAATGGGTTCCACCAAGTTGTACAAGACATATGTCATGATGACCTCCCTATAACTCCATTAAGAGTTGAGGCATCTTCCCCTATCATCACCAGAACCTTACTTCATCACATCTTAGAGACATCATTCAATCTTTCCAATTACTATAGAAACATGTCATTGCAAATACAATGCCCTAATTTTAGCACATACACACACACACACTATACATATACATATAAATACACAAACATATGTATGTCTATAATAATAATAATAATAATAATAATAATAATAATAATAATAATAATTTCTTTTATTAGCCACAGGGGCATTTACAGAAATTGGGTATGGTAGTCAATGCTTTATAGAACATAAACTGTTTCATCAAAATGCTGTAATAAATACATGACAGTTCAGTGTTCCACAATATATATATATATACACACACACACACACATATATATACATTATATATATGTCATTACAATCTCTTTAGTCACTGCATGTTTCCCATTTTCACTTCACCATGATAGGAAGAGAACAATGAAGTTAATATAGCAACTAAATAAACCTGCATTTGGCCACCCAACTTGCTAGAAAAGACAGCCAAATATCTCTCAAATCTCTCAAGTTACATTCCTACCATCTTTAAAGAGAAAGAATACATTTAACAATGTAATAGCCCCTGATTTATAAAAAGACAGTCTTTAGAATTCTTATTTTTTCTTTTACTGGTTTTGGTAGTTGGACTGTGACCATGCCAAGGCACTAGTTTTAAGGGTTTTAGTCAATTACACCAACCCCAGTACTTATTTCAGCTTGATAATTCTTTTATAAGTTTATATTTACCAAACTACAAAGTTATTCTTTGACATAAATGATGCAGTCAGTGTCAAACACTTGGAAATATAAACACATTAAAACGTTGTACCATATATGTATGTATATATATATATATATATATATATATATATATATATATATAGGGGGAGAATTCACAAAAAAAACCCCACATATTTGTTCTTGTGTCAAGTTATATATAAAAGCAATTCAATATTAAACTGAAGGATATCTCAATACTTTTTAATAGAGAGCATCTTTGGTCACTTTTACAAGGAATGGATTGACAGTGACTTCAAGTTCACCTTCATCAGAGAGTTTGATGAAGGTGAGGAGACCAAAACTCTAAAGTAATTTAAAACTTTTCCTTGTAAAACCTAATGTATATATATATATATACATATGTTGTGTGTGCATGCACGCGCATTTTTGTATATATGATGGGTTTCCATACAGCTTCCATGTACTGAATTTCATTAGACAACCTGGTGCTTAAAGTGCATCACAATAGGATTGAACATGAAACCATGTAGTTGTGTAGCAAATTTTTAAACAACATGGTTATGTTTATTTAGATATCATATAGATGTAGACATGACTGTGTGGTAAGAAATTTGCTTCCCAACTACATGGTTTCTTTAGCCTTGGCCAGCTCAAGTGGATTTGGTAGACAGAAACCGAAAGACGGCTGTGAGACACACACACACACACACACACACACATATATACATATGTATACACATATGTGTGTTGGTCTTTGATAACCGGTGCTGGTTTGTTTACTTCCCCCAACTAAGCAGTTGAGTAAAAGAGACCTAGAGAATAAGTATGACTTAAAAATAATAAAAAAAGCACTGGGGGTTGATTTGCTTGATAAAACCTCTCAAGGTGGTGCCCCAGCATGGCAGCAGTCCAATGACTGAAACAAGTAAAAGATAAAAAGATATTGATGGCATATGATAAAAGTTAAATACAAGAAGGAAGGAATGCTTTCTCATACAATAATTATTATAAGAAGAAAATTAATACATTTATTATCAAATGACAGACCAAAATAACTCTATTGAATTAATAAGGATCTTGACATTGTTCAATTCACTAGAAATAGCAGCGAAAATCTCCATGAAACTGCATTCTTTTATCTTAAATAAGGAAAGAACACCTTAGACAATGTTAGTCCTACATACTTCTAAAAAGACATGATGGTCACAGCTGGAAAGCCCTTCATCATAAGTTTGCTCAATTAGTGCAGATCTGGGACTAAACAACAAAAACAGTGGCAGCAGCTAAGTCGACGAAAGACATTACAGTTTCTGTTGTTTGCAGAAGACTAACCTAAAAGCAACATGTCTGAAAGAACTCTCAAACTGAATAAGATTGAAAACAATAAAATGTAATCATTATTTAACTGAAAGATAAAACTGATATATTACGGTGAAACAAAGGAAATTGTTATCTTAATGTGAAATAAACCGATATTTTCCTCTAGAAAATAAAAGCAAAGTTGCTGTTTTATTGATAAATCAACTTAAATCGTTTGTCGACTGCCACAAGAAATTAAATTGTTTACTCTGATGGGAAATTACAATGAATTTTAAACACATTCACAATTGGTGATGCCTTGCTACCTATAATTTAATACTTCAGTCATTCTGCTCCTGTTGTTGTTGTTATTGCTGTTCATATTTGTAGTTATTGTACTTATGAAGTACCAGAGGCAGGGGTGGTGGTGTTGTTGTTCTAACTGTTGTTTTTAGGTGGTGATGAGTTGTCACCGCTTGTTGTTGTTGTTGTTAGAGATAAGGTGTTCTTGAGTGTTTGTTTATGTGAAGTAATAGTAGCAGCAATAGTACTTCTGATGGTATTGCTGTTGTTACTAATGGTAAAGTAGTATTGATGTTGTTATTAGACGTAACACTAATGTTGCTGAAGGCGTTATTATTGTTGTTATTACAAATAAAGTGGTATAGTTATTGTTATTAGAGATAGTATTTTTTTTTAAGGTACTGCTGTTGTTGTTCTTGTTGCTGTTATCATTATTGGGAATGTTTTTTGAAGCAGTGTTCTGAAATTAAAATCAGTTTTCAAACTTCACACACACAAAGAAATAAATGTACACTTAGCTTTATTGAAATTATACAAAGAACATTTTCTTAGAGTTTTAGCATAAAGACAGTAACAAAACTGAGGAAATTTTAAAGGTTATTTCTAGTGTCACACATGCTTCTCAAGCTACTTCTATAAGATGTTAACTTGTTTTCTAACAGTTAAGAGAGTTGGGGCATGTAGGATCAAAATGTCTTACTCAGAGATGCATTGAACCAACTGCAATTGGATATGAACTGACAATACACTATCCACTCAGCTATATTTCATAGCAACATGGAAAATACAGTAAAAGATTTCAATATTGTGTGAGATGATGAAGGAGCCTTGTTGTTGATTATATGTTTTTATTTATTCTTTCTTTTTCTGATTTCAGTTATAGGACTGTGACCATGCTGGAACACCAGTTTCATCTTCCGCCACCCCAGTACTTTAACTGACAATTACTCTGTTGACTTCATAAAGCCAAATCAAACTGGAGTTGTGTCTATGTTTGTTAGCCCCAGGTCAATCCGGATTAAGCCGACCTGTGGTCAAAACGACACCATTAGTTACCATCACATAATATTTAGACAGGATATATCTGGGTTAAATATAATTTTAGGAGAGATGGTGTTTTCTGAATTATAAGCTAATGGGGATTCCAACTATGTATGTGCATGCCTATATGCTTATACACACACACACACACACACACACACACACACACACACACACACACGTGTATATATATATATTATTCTATAACTAATATTTTACTCTTGTCTCAGTTATTCTGAGCACTTCTCCTTGCAGCCCTGTATAAAATCTATTAGTTTCCTAATAAGAAACTATTGATATTACACACACATATATATACATATATATATATCAAGGGTTGAACAGAAAGAACACAACAAGGAGAAAAAGTTAGACAAAAGCAGAGCAAATGGGAAACTAGATGAAAACTTAACAATTAGGAAATATAGACAAAGACACGATACATGGAATATTCACAGCTGAGTTTTCTCATCAGTCAGTGACGCAAAATATCATAGTGGTTTTGTGCCATTTATATATATATATATATATATATATATATATATATATATGCAATGATGCCACCGATAGTTGAATACAAAAATGACCTTTTCTTGAATATGTTTACTTTTTATTTTTATAAAATTTTTCATTATCCAATAGCATCACCATTAGTTGAATATAGCAAGGTTGAATTCACTTTAAGAATTCTTTTTGTTACTGTTTATCTGCTGGTAATATTTCAGATGTTCAATTTGAATTTCACTAATTTTGGATCACTTTGATAATGTTGTGTTAACATATATTTTTGAAAATATTAATATTAATTTTAATGATATTTTCTATATATATGTCTGTCTGTCTGACTCTCTCCCTCTCTCTCTCTCTATCTATCTATCTATATATATGTGTGTGTGTATGTATGTATCTATGTATATGTAAGTATATATACACACACACATATATATTTGTTAATACAATAAAAACAATTGTCGGCTTTATAAGGTGAGATCTATAATAAAGATGTAATTTTCTCTATACATATTTTTTGTTTTATATATATATATATATATATACATATATATAAGTCAGTAAATAGTGGGGTTGTGTTAACCGCACGTGGAGAAATAATAGGAAAATAAAAAATAATAATAAGGCAGAATGCTAAACTGGAAGCATATTTTAATAAAGATTTCTAACCGGCTTTCATTGTATAGCAAATTTTCAAGAAGAGGGAGAATGAAAATGTTTTTTACAAAGAAGTACAAAATGAAGAAAATAATATATAAAAAAAAATAATATATAAAAAAATAAATATACCAATACATTATATTGTCTTTGAGCTTTTAAAGTTCAATGGTAATCCATGTAGATAATGGTTGGAAAAATAAGGATGCATGAGAATTGAGAGTTTTGTTAGGTTTAAAAAAAGAGAAAAGGGGCTAAAAGTTTGTGTTAAGTAGGAAGTGTGGTGTCAAAACAGGAAGTGTGTGTAAGGGGAGACAAATCTTTTTAGTTGGAGTTATGAACTCTTTTTCAACAGGAAGTTTATGCCTAGGAACAGACATAAACTTCCTGTTGAAAAAGATTTCCAACCATTATCTACATGGATTACCATTGAACTTTAAAAGCTCAAAGACAATATAATGTATTGGTATATTTATTTTTTTATATATTATTTTTTTTATATACTATTTTCTTCATTTTGTACTTCTTTGTAAAAAACATTTTCATTCTCCCTCTTCTTGAAAATTTGCTATACAATGAAAGCCGGTTAGAAATCTTTATTAAAATATGCTTCCAGTTTAGCATTCTGCCTTATTAATAATTTTTCATTTTCCTATATATATATATATATATATGCATATATTTGAATGTGTGTGTGCATATCCATGCAAGCGGCCTTCAATCCTTTCAATTCATAAATGAAATGCACCCACTTCACTTGCCAGTAGCACATTTCAGATTTCAAGAGTGCCAGGCTTATGTGATTAGCTTACACACCAAGAGAAGAGAGAAAAAAAAACTACAACAGAAACCTTGAAAACAAAACAAGGACACATGGCCAAACAGTCAGTAGATAGATTGATAAGCAGATAAATTGACTACCAGAAAGGCAAACCGGGAGACACACTCAGAGACATTTACAGACAGATACTCATGTTTTCTGCAAATTCTCTGTATTGTCTCAGCTTTTCAACACACCTATCACTGCCCAGATGTCAATACATTGAAACCTTGGTCATTAAATAGTGTTTACTATCTAAATACACAATCACAATTCATACCTTGAATTTTACAACCCAAACATACTCAATCAAGTAATTACATAATGTTTACAATCTAGAAGCTATTAATTGTTTCTTCACATAATGTTTAAAATCTAAACACACCCAATCAAGTGTTATTTATAATAACTGATGAAGTGATCATATAAATGTTTGTAATCTATATACTTTAAATCAAGTGTTTACATAATGTTTACAACTTAAACACTATCAAATTTTTATATTGTTTATATACATAGTAAATACAATAGTAATCCAGTAATTATAGAAACATTTACAACCTATAAACTATTATCTTCAAAACATTCTATTGTCTATACTACTTTTCTATACATTCTATTACTTATACAGCTGTATATATTCTGATGACTATTCTGCTCTACTATATATATATATATATACATATATATATATATATATATATATATATATATATATATATATATATATATATATATATATATATATATGTTGACTATACTGGTCTACTATATATATATATATATATATATATATATATATATATATATATATATATATATATATATATGTATATGTTGACTATACTGCTCTACTATATATATATATATATATATATATATATATATATATATATATATATATATATGTCTATATGTTTGTATATATGTGCATGTGCATGAGTGAGTATTTATAAACATTTTTATGCAAGTATGAGTTTGTAGATTAATGTATACAATATAGAAGATGAAACTCAGAGTAGACAGATAACTTTTGATATAATAAATATATGTACTGATTTCTATATCAAACAAAATTAGCACTTAATGTATATATATATATATATATATATATATATATATATATATATATATATGTAAAGTAATTAACTTTTACGAGGAAAAAGTTAACAGTGACATTGAAATTCTGGCTAGCTTACCTTCGTCAGACTGATGAAGGCAAGCAAGCTTAAACTTTGAAATTACTATTAATCTTTTCTTTGTAGAAGTTAATAAACATATATCCTCTACTGAACAGTAGTGAGTAATTCTTCAGTTCAATGTTAAAGGGTTATTATATATAACTTGAAATAAGAACACGCACACACACACATTTATGGGTACAGGCATGGCTAACTTCACAATGATGAGGTCCCAGTTTCAATGCCACTGTGAGGTATTTTAAGTAAGTATACTTTACTATGGTCTTGAGTTAATGCAAGCTTGATGAATGAAATTGGATGGATGGAAACGGTTTGGAAGACTGTCAGGTGGATTGTACCTGTAATTCAATGGACCAACTTTGTAACATACAGTGAGATGTTGATTCTGCCTGTTGAGAATTATATTAAGGATAAGAAAACCATTCATTTTATTTATATGCATGTACACAACCACCCAACCACCGTCTGAAGCATGCTAGATTAAAAAGTTTTAAAAAATGTAAAAATACATTTTTATATACTGGCTCCTTCATGGAAGTATCACTCATTCTCTCTCTCTCTCTCCCTGTTATATATATATGGAGAGACAGACAGACAGATAGATAGATAGAGAGAGAGAGAGAGAGAGAGAAACAGTTATGTAAGTACACACACGTGCACGTGCACACACACACACACACATGTATATAAATTCGTGTGTGTGTCTGCGTTATAACAGCATTGGACATACGAATCAATACTGAGTAGAGCTGATCAATATATACACCTGTAGTAGTAGTAGTGGTCGTGGTGGTGGTGGTGGTAGTAGTAGTTCTTTGCTGACAATGTCTACATAAGAAAATAGGTTTCACTGGGCAATGAATCACCAACTTTACCACTCAATGTCAACTGGTCAATTTATCAAGTTGAATAATAAAGGGTTTAAATATGCACGCAAACACCCCTACACCAATACAAAGGCATATACATGTTCATCTACATGTGTACACATATATACATGGACAGGCCTGAACATGCACATGTGTGCATGCACACACACACACTTACTCATCATCACTCTTATATAGAGAAACACAAAGTGATGGTGACATACAGTCATGCAGATATCTCTTCCAAAAACAATATATATGTTGTGTGTGTGTTTATATATATATATATATATATATATATATATATATATATATATATATATGTATATATATAAATAATGTTTGCTTCCCAGCCACATGGTTCCGGGTTCAATCCCACTGCATGGCACCTTGGGCAAGTTTCTTCTACTATAGCCTTGGGCTAACCAAAGTCTTGTGAGTGGATTTGGTAGACGGAAACTGAAAGAAGACCATCATATATATATATATATATATATATATATATATATATATATATATGTTTGTGTGTCTGTGTTTGTCCCCCAGCCCAGCCATCACTTGAAAACTGATGCTGGTGTGTTTATGTCCCTGTAACTTAGCAGTTCGGCAAGAGAGGCCGATAAAATAAGTACTATGCGTACAAAGAATAAGTCCTTGGGTCGATTTGTTTGACTAAAGGTGGTACTCCAGCATGGCCACAGTCAAATGACTGAAACAAATAAAAGAATAACCCTAATATACCACAATAAATTTACTGATAAAAGAACTCAATACTGATGACAGACTCAAATTTGTGACTTCAAGAGCCACTTGTTTGGTGGTTTGTTAAAAAAATCTTATATGTACAATGTATTACACACACATGCATGCATAAAACCTATGTTTATCCAGTACCAGTTTGTCCAACACATGCAAACACACATACATACACCCATGAAATTGTATGCAAAAACAATGAATTTGAATACCATAGGGCAAAGCCTTCTGTCAAATCCAGCTTATTAACTATCTAGCTTAGTTACTTGTCTATGTTCCCCATTTATCTGTAATTTCTTGGTTCAGTATCTTCTGACAAGGTTGCATCATTGTAATATGTATGGATGTGGCTCTCCCCAACCCACATTCTATCATCTCTGATGTATCCCCAAGGCTTGATAATATCCCTCATGCTTTTCTACCTGTACATCAATGACAACAACATTTCTAACAACACATGCTCCCATGCAGATGCTACAATTCACACCTTTTAAACAACCTGCACACCTTCATCCACATGCAACCTACACATCTCATGCTTATCATTTATTAACTCCTTAAACAAATACCTTGAAAGTACCCATCAATGTGGACACGACAACTTTTTCTTCCACTCCTATCCAGGGGAACATTCTTGTACCTTATCCTCTCTAGTTATAGACAACACACAACTACAACCCCTGTGATAATCTCCCCTGCTAGGCAGTGAATTGGTTAAATAGAATACCTTGTGGTATGTGTTACAACACTTTGTGATGTGAGTTCAAATGCTACCAAGGTCAACCTTGTCTTTCCTCCTTTCAGGGTTGATAAAAAGGCACTAATCCAAGTTAGTGATCTGGTGAAACTGTTAGCAGGTTGGATGAGATGCTTTGGAATATCTGCTACAGTCTTTTGTCTCCTAACAGCAATGCTTACAATGACACTGGTGTGAAACTGTACCAGCTCAAGTTGGTGACCTTTTCATTGGCTAAACATCAATGGTATAGAAAGAGGAAACTCAAAAATTGCACCCAACCCTGCACATACATGTGCAGACACATGGTCAACCTCGGCTAGTTGAGAACCTATATATAACATTGCTAAGCATACATCATAAAAACTACAATTCCTCATTAGAACCAAGACATACTTCAATGTGATGTGCTGTTGTTAGTATCTGTGGCTCAAGTAAGACCCACATTAGAGAACTGCTCACAGCTATGGAGTGGTATTGTTGCAACATACATAAACTTCTTAGACTGTAACCGAAATATGGCCAGTCAGTTGACTTGCATCAATATGGTCCAACCACTCGGTCACAGATACACTATTTCTTCTCTCTACATATTTTATTATTGTTCTAATGTCCCTTAATCCGCTGAATTAGCTAACTGTGTACTTTCTCTCCACAGGCCTATTCTTCTCCTTCCATCATTGTCACTGTGTCTCAGCTTCTAGATTCTACACCAATAATTTCTACCAATCTCTCTTTCCCAGAAATTTAACCCATTAGAAACTCTCTACCCCACTTCGCTCCTGCCATATTTTCCTCACAGACTCTGACTTATAGATTTCAAGCTGAACCTTAGCCAAACAAATCAGATGAGAATCAGAAAGCTTTCCAAATGTCAAAGGCACTGTTTCTCTCCTCTGACTACATTATAACATGAATACTCTAACTACTACTCACACACCAAATTTTGAACAAGAAACTAGGAAAGCATATATCTATGACAAATTCCTGACAAAACAACACACAGATACATACTCACACACGCATGCACACACACATACACAAAGCTAAAATGTTTACTGAATGGGCAGTAATAAAAAAAAAAAAACAAACAAGAAACAAAACATCCCCAAAGCAATTTGTAATAATTAGACAATAACTCAAAAAGCATAATTCAAAATTCAAAAAACACAAAGTCTGTTAAACAAAATATCACTGAATGAACAAAATGGTGAACTTGGAAAAAAACAAAATAAAAACAAAACAAAACAACAACAACGACAACAACAACTTATTTCTGAAGAAGAAAGCATTCAGCATATTTCCGACCACTGATTCTCAGAAGACCAACTAATTTTTGGACGGAAATAAATCAAATGAAGCTAGTTTACAATTTTATTTCAATGTATTTAATTTTTTTGTCGTTCTTATTTTGTATAGGTTTTGTTGTTAAATTTTTGAAATTTATCCGTTGAAAGTGAGAAAAGAATGAAAGGATATCTATGAGACAAGTCAATTTGTAATGTTATTATATATCTTTGTTGTTAGTGTTGCTGTTGTTGTTGATGTGATGAGTGAAAATACAAATACTGTTCCAACAGTGCTGCACTTAGCATATTTATAGCAAAAATATCATTTGTGGACTTTAACAATGGTCTTAGAATGTTATTGAAACATACTAAGATAAAACTTTAATCTCTCTCTCTCTGTGCCTGTCTCTCTCTCTCTCTCACACACACACACTCTATCTCTCTCTTTGCTACAAATATCTCTTTATTTCTTATTTTCTCTCTCTATCTCTCAGCCTTTCCCCACCTGACGAAGCAATAAAATAAAAATGCTTTTGGGAAAATGTAGCTGAATTTCTTAGAGAATATCAAGACAGAACCGATAACTACCCTATGGATAGATACTTGTCACTATTAAATCTATTTATAAAATGAATAAGACAACTACATAACATAAACAAATTTTTATTCTTATATTCATATGCATGTGTGGGTGTTTGTTTATACATACATACTCCACTTGTTATGGTTTTGTCAAATTTTCTGGTTGTTAGGTTTTTGTTAAATTTTCCATTTGTTACGTTAAACCTTTGAAATATTTATGTAGCAAAACGCACTCCTTAAATCTTGTACCCATTTGTAAAATATTCTTGTAATATCTTTTGTGCAACATCTTTTCTCTCTCTTTCTCTTGCCTCTCTTTTACCTTCCTCTCTCTCTCTCCCTTTTTCTCTCCATAATACTCTCCTTTATTGCTTCTGTCCCTTCATGACTCTTCCTCTCTCCTCCCACTACCACATGACCCATGGTAAACATCTCTCATCCTTTTTACGCTTTGCTGTTCTGGCTTTCTATCTGCCATTCTCTCATCTCAAGTTCTATAGGAAATTTTCATTTTCCACTGCGTTACCCATATTCCTCTGTCTGGCAACCATACAGCTTTTCTTGTGTTGTATATGTATAATAATTATAATCATTTTATTTTGTCATGTTTGTTTTTGTCATTGTCCTATATGTTTGTTAGCTATTCCCAGTGGCTTTCTGCTACTGGCACCACCAAAACGTGAACAATATCAAAGATAACGGCACAAAATTGTAATGATCTTTTGGACATTGACTGATGAGGAATTAGCAACAAATTTTCGGTTTATGTTTTTGTCAAATTTTCTGTTTGTTAGGTTTCCATCAGATTTTCCGTTTATTAGGTTTTTGTTAAATTTTCTGTTTGTTATGTTAAATCTTTGAAATATTACATACATACAGTATTTTATTGAAGCTGAAAACACTTTACATAGTTTATAAACAATTGCATTTGTCTAAAAACTAACAACTGCTTGATGATCAGTTAACAATTTGTGAAGTCTTTTTTTAACTCTACCTTTGGTATTTGAGTACTGTAAGCTCTATTTTTTCTCTCCACCTTGTTTGGCACTTATGTGCATATGTGTGTGTGTGTCATCATCATCATTTTAATGTCCACTTTAATGTCATTTAATGTCCACTTGCATGGGTCAGACTATTGAAGTGGATTTTCTATGGCCGGATGCCCTTCATGTTGCTAAACCTCACCTGTTTCTGAGTAAGGCACACTCACATATATATATACACATATACATATATACAATGGGTTGATCAAATCCACTCAGAGTTTTTGTTGGCCTGAAGCAAGAGTAGGAGATACTTGCTCAAAGTACCATGCAATGGGATTGAACTGGAAACCATATAGCTGGGAAGCAAACTTACCATACAGTGAAGCCAATAGTTGCTTATAGTTAATCGAGATGAACATTAATCATATTGATCACAAGAGTCTCAAAAGACAAGCTTTGTCTTCTGACTAAACTATTAGGAAAATAGATAAATAAAACGTAGTCATTACCATCTCAAGTCTATAAGATCATCAGACCATTGGTTAATCTGGATATTTTCAAAGTGTATATCATAACACTTAGTGCATCATAGATAATCTGTACGTATGTTGAATGTTGTCTGAATGCACACTGGGCAGTTGACCAGTTTTGATCTATGTATGTTGTGGCTTGCTGTCAGTAAATACTATAGCACCCAGTGTATTGTTTTTCCTGGGGGCCTGTAATGCAGCGAAGATAACCCTGGGTTTGTTGAGGAAGTAAGTCAAATCCAATCAAATTTTTTTGAATATTTGGCCATGAAACAATTTTTTCATTTATTTGTTTTATGCTCACTTCGATGATAGCATGGATTACACGAATATATATTATTGAAACATTGTTTGACAGCTAAATGCCATTCCCATGACCAACCCATAGCTTGTTTTTTTAAGTAATGTAGTTTTCATTCCATTTACCTTCGAAAATGCAGACCTACTGAATGATTGGTTGATATGGAAATATCGATATATTTAATAGCCGACAACTGTGCATACAGTCAGACACATGACTGAAGGCAAATATTACGATATTTAATTGTTAACAAAACTTAATTACAGAGAATGTACTTGCATGACAAGTGTTTTGATCTGAGATTGTGTGTTGAAACTAAAATGATTGCAGCATGGACGACACAAACTAGCCATTAAGAAATACACAAAAACTGTTAACTCCAATTAAACGTTTATTGTTTGTGATATGGTGTCAAAATTTTTATCCCTTGAGACAGCAATCTGGTCACTTGACAAAATTTGTGCTGCATGACTATGGTCTAACCACAGGAGTTAGTCTCAGATTTTAAAGTACAAATTTTGTAAACATCTAGTACTTCAAATCAGAGATCTGATTATCCTTGGCACCACTATGAGATAACTAAGCAGGGGACTAATATCAATCTTTTAGGCATGTTCCCTCTACATTCTTCACAAAACCAAAATCTATAATGAGTAACTCTCTAAATGTTTATTCAGTCTGCTATAAATAGCAATCAAACCTCAAGAATCTTAAAAAAGAAAGAAAGATACACTGGACACTGTAGTATCGTAAATTAACTATCTCAATAAAAAGATGGTATGATCATAAATGGAATGTTTTTACGAATAGATCTAATTCGTAAAGGCTGATCTGGGGGCTAAAATACAACCCCCCCACCATAATACATGGTATTTATTACACACACTCAGGAAGATTTTGCACAGTCATCTAATTTGCTAGAAATAGCAGTCAAATTTTCCTAAAACCATATCTTGCCATGTTAAAAAAGAAAGGACACATTGAAGTTCAGGATATATAAAATTTTGAGTGATATACTTAATCTGTCACCTGGTGTAATTCCATCACCTGGTAATTGGGTGTCTTTAGAGGAATCCGCTTTGTTGCAAGCACCTGCGACAGGTCTATGGGTCAAGGACAAATTCCTCCCACTCACCAACCAGTTTTTGAGAGCCTTATAAAGGGTGATGGACAGAGCCTTTAACTCCTGACTTAGTGTTTAAAATATATGGTATTGCTACATTAATGAGAAGCTTGCTTCCCAATTATGTGGTCTTGGGTTAAGTCCTACTCTATGGCACCTTCTACTAAAGTCTCGGGCTAACTGAAACCTTGTGAGTGGGTTTGGTAGACAGAAACTGAAAGAAGCCCAGTGTGTGTGTGTGTGTGTGTGTGTATCTGAGTGAGAAATTGATGGAATAAGAATCAGTACAACATACACATGCTCACACACACACACACACATGTGCTCCCACTCTCACACATATACACGTGCTCACACTCTCTCTCACACACACACATGCACAAATATACTCATACTTACACATATATATAAGCCAAAGGAAGAATATTGATATGGCTGCTTGATTTGTTGGAAATACTCAAATTTTCCCAACCACACACTCTTAAAACAAATGGACATATTAGAAAATGTTAATTTGATCAACTAAACCAAAGACTGAAACATGTAACAAATATAAGGTATAGTGATGACTGACTTTTGATCAAAAGCCTGCAAGATCAAATCTAACTTGGGGGTTAAATAAGAACAAAAAAAAAAACAACAAACAACAAAAAAACAATTACAACTTTAAACATATATCTCCAAGTGATGAAAATCTTTGACTACAACACTTAGATGAAGTCTCACATACCAACAACTAAGAGATATTTAACCCTACACAATTGGATTTTCTGTGTGTTTGGCAAAGAGGATTTTCACTAACTTAGAATCATCTAACCCACAACTCTCTAATCAAGATGGCTTGCTAAGTCTTACTACTGCAAATAAAGTCATTACATTTGCTGCCTTTCTTGTTTCTAACCCGACATGGTACAATTACAACATAGCCCCTTCTAAAACTCTTCACCTTCTCTTCACTTGTTTCTGTACAATACACACACACACTCATACTTACACACATACGAGCCAAAGGAAAGAGTATTGATATGGCTGCTTGATTTGCTGGAAATAGCAGCCAAATATAACTCAAACTTTTCCAACTACACACTCTTTAAAAAACGGACATATTAGAATATGTAGACTAAGAGAACATGATGGCCATATTTGGAATGCATTTCATTAGAAATTAGTTCAATCAATAGCACCCTGGGCTAAACAGCAACATATATATGTATGAGTGTATATACATACATATATACACACACATATACATGTGTATACAAACACACATATATGTATGTATAGATACTTACACATAGACATATATGTAAACATACCTTTATAATTTCTTATATACATATATATATATATATATAAACACACACACACAAGCATATACACTCCCCACCCACATAGAATCAGAGAGATAGGTATAAAGGTATAAAAAATACACATACGTAGACGTACACCTACATAAATCTTAAGACATATTCATGTGTGGGTGTGTGTATGTGTGTTTATGTAGACACACACACAAACACACATACACTCATACATACACATACAACTAAACAAAGAGGCAATACAAATAGGAGGAGGGACTGTTTCTCCTGCCTCCACCAATTGCTGCTACTGCTGCTGCTGACAGCACTAACATAGATGGGAAAACATTTACTCCTACTACTACTCCCACTACAACTCCTACTCCTCAAGCCATCTTTTTTTTTTGCAATCCATCTTGGTACACACACACACACACACACTTATATGTGTATGTGTACATATGTATCAGTCTATAGTGTGTATATATATATATATATATATATATATGTATGTATGTATGTGTGTATGTATGTACCTATCTATCTATCTATCTATCTACCTATCACACACACACATGTACATATAAATATATATTTCTGTATGGGTGTTTGCTTCTTTGTTTATGGTTGGCTATCAAATCCAAAGACGACTGTCTTCTATACGTACAAAATCTATGTTACTTTTTCTAACACATACCATCTTCTATATACTGTCACACATCAACATCACCAAAGACATTACCAGCATCATTTCATTATCCATCTCTTTTCTTCACCTCTCTCATTCACTCTTCAAATGTAAAAGAGTGGAAGAGATAGATACAACCATTTCACCTAAAAAAAAATCAGACACATATATCATTATCTGGTGTAGCCATCTGGTTTCACCAGTCCTCAGTCAAATCGTCCAACCCATGCTAGCATGGAAAGTGGACGTTAAACGACGATGATGATGATCATCATCATCATGTTACATCTGCTTTCCGTGCTGTCATAGATCAGGCAGGCTGTCATTGTACTAGATACATTTTATCATAGCACCAGTACTATAGAGGTTGTCTTGTCTCCTGCTAGACTAATGAATCTCGTCTACGCTGTCTGGTCATTTAAGGCCAATAAGATTGAGATCAAGTGGGTTAATATAAGAAGTAATAATGGCCAAAACAAAACCAGAGTGAGATGTGAAAGATGAAAGAGTATGACTATGAGTATGATGGGAGAAAGAGGTTAATAGAAATAAAATAGCAGAATAAGAGGGTGTAACTGAAGAGAATCAGTGATCAGCAGCTACATGCTGTTTATTGGTAATGAGAATGAATACAAAAAGGAATAAGTGGTGTGATGGAAAAAAGAGTAATAGGAGCAAGGGAAAGTGATATGGTATGTCAACAAAGAGTGATGAAGGTGTAATGTGAGGGAGAGAGGTTGAAGGATTGCAGGGTAGCAATAAAGGTGATGGTAAGAGAGTATGAGTGATGGAAAGTAATAGAAATAGGCAATGGTAAGACAGAGTTGAGGATTTCAATAGATAATGACATGGAAAGAGAAAGTGATGACATAGAAAAAGAAAGTAATGAAGAGTAAATGGAGGCACAAGATGGGCAAGAGATCCAAATGTAAATATATATATAAATGATTCCAACTGCCATCATACTTCCTATTTTAAATGTGTTTTACCATGTTTGTATGGCCTTATCCAGCACCACCCATTGCAACTAATTGTGATTCTATGTCATCTTCTCTGTGAAGTGCAGTTTCTTGAGATCAGTCTTTGTTTCATATCTTTCTAAGTCTCTCTCCTCTACAGGTTCAGCCACTTTGAGCAGTCAGCAATTTTGTTTTTTTTATACAACTGACATCTCCCATAAACAGTCTTCTATCTTTACACACTATATCTGATTCTTCTTACAGCTAGCTTTTCTCTCAGTACATTTTGCTCCAACTGTTCAAGTACACTAACATTAGACATTCAGTAACGTATGAATGTCTGATTTCTTCCTTGCTGCCACATGCAGCACTACTATGCACCATTTCACTTAGTACACAAGCATCATACAATTTTACTATTTGTAACCATTAGAGGTAATAACTCCCTGAACTTTATCTACACCATGCTTACAAATTCCCCACTACTAATTAAATAGACGCTATCAACTAGTTTTTGAGGGCTTTCCAAGCATTTGAAGAACTTTATTTCAGATGTACTCTTACTGCTAACTACTTTCATACATCTGCTACATACAAAGTCTTTCTTCTTGGTCAGCCTGCCTATAATACCTCTCATTACACCTCTTGTGGTATCCATACTTTACACTAGTTACACTGTATGGAATTTCTACTTACTCTCCTTTGTCTGCATCTCAAGCATAACCATTTTCCAGATGGTACCAAGGTCCTGCCTTCTTTCTGACTAACTGAACCTACAGCGTTTGCTAGGTTTACTTTGAAGCCTCTTGAGTCTAAGCTTTGCTTCCTTGTTTGGAATTTCATTTGCAAATCTACCAAAGATTCACATTAGGGACAAAAGGACTCTTTTAATAAAGAGGTATTGAGAACTGAGACTTAGTGGAAATCCTCTTTGCACACTAAATTCATTGTTGACTCTTACTTTGCTACTTTCACTTCTATAAATGGCTTGCATGACTATCAAGAGTCATTTATTTATCCCTAGATTCTTTAGTGACTGCCAGATTAGAAAATGTTTGATTGGTCTATCCATCTTAAGCCTTTAAATTTCTTTATTTTTATAATTTTCATCATCATGGAATATATATATGAAATAGATTGAACACATTCTTACAGTTGGTTAGGGTGTCGCACTCATGATCACAGTTTCAATTCCTAGACTGGGTGGTGCATTATGTTCTTGAGCAAAACACATCATCTCACATTGTTCTATGATCACTTCGATACCTCACGCATGGTACACTGTGCACCTGTTCAGGCAACATCGATTTGATGGAGGGAGTGAGATAATGTACAGCACACATATTTGATCACTATAAACAAATCATTTCTGCAGGTCTTTCAGCAAAAGCTGAACACTCATACACCATCTTCAATGGGAGAATCCATCATCATCATTATTATTATTACTCATACTATTATTATCATTTTTATTTTTATTATTAAGAGGGTAAGCTGGCAGAGTTGTTAGAACACTGGGCAAAATGCTTACAGGCATTTCATCCATCTTTATGTTCTGAGTTCTAATTCTGCTGAGGTTGACTTTGCCTTTTATCTCTTTGAGGTTGATAAAATAAGTACCAGTTGAACAC
>NC_142945.1:40721814-40726814 GCF_046866305.1 Octopus bimaculoides | reverse complement strand
TTCATGATACACCATTCAGTTGTAAATGCATACCAGCCAAGTCTGAGTGCTGATCCATTCTTCTCTCTGTCTAGAAGTTGCACTCTGCTTGTCCCATTGGGTCAAGTTTGAGGGATGGCCAAGAGGGTGCTTATGTCTGCTCATGATTACAGAGGCAACAAAAACAATTCGTAAAAGCAGGGTACATGTTACTAAGTCATACTTACTTGTGACTGACACCCTTGCTCTTTCATATGTATATATATATAATGAATGAGGGAAATGGAATATGGATTTAGTAAGAATCTTTATTCAGCACAACAGTCGTTTCAATCTATCCTGCATCAGTCTCTTATGGGTGAGATATAGTACATCTAGTTGTGTTGCATCCATCAATGCAGGCTGTGACTTGTTAGTATATGTAGTAATGTATCTTATTTACACTAGACACCTGATGAGACATAGCCTGCATTGATGGATGCAACATGACTAGATGTACTATATCTCATCTGTAAGGGACAGAGGCAGGATGGGTTGAAACGATTGTTGTGCTGAATGAAGATTCTTGCTAAATCTATCTTCCGTTTCTTTCAGTCACTATAAATTTGTCAAACACTGCAGAATTCCTGACGTAGATCCAGTGACAATTATATCGTAACTGTGGATGGCATCAGATAGCCTAAATGGTGAAAGTGCTCTGAGTGATATACTACTAAACATACACTCAAAGCCAAAAATAATTACTTATATATGATGATGATGATGATATTCAGAAAAATATGCTCAAATAAACATCAGCACAAACATACAGACACTGAAACACCTACACAATTGTGTGTGTGTGAGCAATTGAAGTCAACCTCTTGTTTTGGTGGTACAATAAAATTGACATTATCTATGCCATAAAGTGAGGGAGAGAAAAAAAAGATTAATAAAAATAAAAAGTATAGATGAAGATGTGTGGTAAGAAGCTTGCATCCTCACTGCTTGGTTCTGGGTTCAGTCCCTCTGTGTGACACCTTGGACAAGTGTCTTCTACTTTAGCCTCAGATTGACCAAAGCTTTGTGAGTGGATTTGGTAGACAGAAACTGAAAGAAGCCTATTGTATGTATGTATCTATCTAGCTGCCTATCTATCTATCTATCTATCTATCTATCTATCTATCTATCTATCTATCTATCTATCTGTGTGTGTGTGTGTGTGTGTGTGTGTGTGTGTATGAGAGAGAGAGAGAGAGAGAGAGAGAGTTTCTGTTTATGTTTACATTGGTTGTTAAAACAGGTGTTGTATCCTATTACACCAACAATTTGATAAATATAAAAATTGATTAATTAAGTAGCAGACAAAAATAATAAGTTATGGAAGTTAATATGATCAAGTAAATCCTTTTAAGGCAGTGAAAATGAATAAAATAACATATATACATAAAACTATTCCTCTCCCAAATGAGGAGTCTTTGTCTTGGAAGTTACTTGGTGACCCTGCCAGTGCTAGTGGCACATGAAAAGCATTTAGTAGACTTGTAAAGTGGTTGGCATTAGAAAGGGCATCCAGCCATGGAAATCATGCCAACGCAGAATATATAGCTTAGCACAGTCCTCTGGCTTGTCAGATTTAGTCAAATCATCCAGCCCATGCTAGCACGGGAAGCAAACATTAAATGATGATATATGTATTATAAAATATATTTTATATATGTGTGTGTATCATGCCAGTGTCACATTAAAAGCACCCAGCACACACTGTAAAGTAGCTGGTGTTAGGAATGGCATCCAGTTGTAGAGACCAAGCCAAATCAGACTGGAACCTGGTGCAGCTCCTCAGCTTGCCAGCTCTGGTCAAACCGTCCAATACATGCCCATGGACACCGGACATTAAATGATGATGATGATGATACATCGTAGATGGCCCTGCTCAGTATGTAGAAAAGGAGTAGGTAGTAACTCTATAAGATGTACCCGGTGCAAGCTATGGACACATAAGAGGTGCAGCAACATCAAAGGCAGGTTAACTAGCAAGTTAGTTTTTGTTTGTGGCAGATGTTCAGGTGCAATAAAGACTGCAAACAAACAGGAAACAACTTCTATCTCATTCCAGGGTGAAAAACTAGAGGTAGTCGATAGCTTCCGCTATCTGGGCGACCAAGTTAGTAGTGGGGGTGGGTGCGCTGAAAGTGTAGCTGCTAGAATAAGAATAGCCTGGGCAAAGTTTAGAGAGCTCTTACCCCTGCTGGCGACAAAGGGACTCTCACTCAGAGTAAAAGGCAGACTGTATGACGCATGCGTACGAACAACCATGCTACATGGCAGTGAAACATGGGCTGTAACTGCTGAGGACATACGTAAGCTCGCAAGGAATGAAGCCAGTATGCTCCGTTGGATGTGTAATGTCAATGTGAATACCCGTCAGAGTGTAAGTATCTTGAGAGAAAAGCTGAACATTAGAAGCATCAGTTGTGGCGTGCAAGAGAGACGATTGCGCTGGTATGGACATGTGGTGAGAATGGAGGAGGATAGCTGCGTGAAAAAGTGCCACACCCTAACAGTTGAGGGAACCCGTGGAAGAGGTAGGCCCAGGAAGACCTGGGCTGAGGTGGTGAGGCAAGACCTTCGTACATTGGGCCTCACCGAGGCGATGACTACGGACCGAGACCTTTGGAAATGGGCTGTGCGTGAGAAGACCCGGCAAGCCAAGTAAGATCGTTGCCAGTGCCCCTGGACTGGTTCTTGTGCGGGTGGCACATGAGATGCACCATTTTGAGCGTGGCCGTTGCCAGTACCGCCTGACTGGCTCCTGTAGGATTTTCGAGCGAGATCGTTGCCAGTGCCCCTGGACTGGCTTGTGCGGGTGGCACATAAAAGACACCATTTCGAGCGTGGCCGTTTTCGTGCGGGTGACACGTAAAAGCACCCACTACACTCTCTGAGTGGTTGGCGTTAGGAAGGGCATCCAGCTGTAGAAACTCTGCCAAATCAGACTGGAGCCTGGTGTTGCCATCCGGTTTCACCAGTCCTCAGTCAAATCGTCCAACCCATGCTAGCATGGAAAGCGGACGTTAAACGATGATGATGATGATGATGATGATGTGTGTGTATGTGTATGTGTGTGTACACATGTGTATATATGTATATATACACACATGATATGGCTCTGTATGGATGCTGTCCATACTGATGAATGCAATAATATACACGCATACACATATAGATGCATTGATACGCACACCTGCACACCTGCATATATATATATATATATATATATATATATATATATATATATATATATATATATATACCTGCACACACATCTATACACACTCCCTGTTCATCATCTGTTTTTCTTCCCATTCACAAGCTCAGTGTCCAATGGGGATGGAGAGGGTGAGAGAAGAACCACACATCGACCACTCCTTTATCGTTTCTTCTCTCTTCCTTGCCACAGTGAGTCATATGACACAGCATCCATGGAAGAAACAATAGGGAAAATCATAGCTGAAACAAAGGATAGTGAGGAATGATAGAATAACAGAATAAGAGGACCGAGGATATGAGAATGAAGAAACGAAAGAAGAAAATGGTGAAGGAAGGAAGAAATGGAAGACTAGGAAAGAGAAATGAATAAGAGAATGAAAGGTATAAACACATGCACAATGTCAAGTTATTGTCAGTAACTTAGTAGTGTTATGTAGTCACTGTTAATAGTTAGTATTAATAGTTAGTATTGATAGTGACTAGTTGACTATAGTGAGCTCTGGACTGTGGAGGTTAATGTAGTATTGTAATGGTTAGGAGTTGACAGTGATGACTAATTACTATTAGTTAATGTTGATCATTAGTATAGGACTATGGTAGTTAGTATAGAAATGTAATGGTTAGTGTAGCACTATGGGGGTTTGTATAGGACTGTGATAGTATAGGATTGTGGTGGCTAGTATAGAACTGTGGTGGTTAGTATAGGACCGTGATAGTGAGTATAGAACTGTGGTGGTTAGTATAGGACTATGGTGTAAAATAGGACAGTGACAGTATAGGACTATGGTGGTTAATGTAGGACTGTAGTGGTTAGTTTAGGAATGTGGTGGTTAGAATAGGAATGTGATGGTTAATATAGAACTGTGATGGTTAGTACAGCATCTGATGGCTAGTTTTGGACTGTATAGTATAGGATTGTGGTGGATAGTATAAGACTATGAGGTTAGTATAGGACTGTGAAGTTAGTATAGGACTGTGAAGGTTAGTATAGGACTGTTGTGGTTAATATAGAACTGTGGAAGTTAGTATAAAATTTTGGTTGTTAATATAGGACTGTGGTTGTTAGTATAAGATTGTGCAAGTGGCATATTATAATGGTTAATATTGGTGGTTTGTACAGGGCTATGACACTTAGTATTCATTAGTGCTATGCTGATAGGTTAATCTAGTATTCAGGTGGTTAATGGTACACTTGGTAGTTTGTGGTATATTCTGGTGGTTAATATGAGACTGTAGTAATGAATTAATGCATAGAACTGTAATGGTTTAAGAAAACCCGAGATAATCAGTGATGGAGTTGCCCCAATACAAATCAGATTAGTAACTAGTTTTCTACTGAAATACAAAAGCCTAACGACAAGAGGCACACTTGCTGTGTGTGTGTGTGTGTGTGTGTGTGTGTGTGTGTGAGTGAGAGAGAGAGAGAGAGAGAGAGAGAGAGAGAGAGAGAGAGAGAGAGGAGAGAGAGAGAGAGAGAGAGAGAGAGAGAGAGAGAGAGAGAGAGAGAGAGAGAGATGAGTGTTTAAAAATTCCAGCACATTGGATGTATCATGATGCGATGGTCAGATTTGGAATTTAGCCTTGTGGGGTTTCAGTGTAATAGTGCATACATGTTATATAGTGTATAGTGCAAATAGTCTAGGTGCAATGTGATGGGTAAGGTATGAAAGTTAGAGTATGTTGCATGGGGTAAAGTGTGACAGGGCATGTTGAGTGTGTCATAGTATGACTGCCAAGGCATTACATGGAGTGTTGAATGTCAGTCTGGA